>NC_059471.1:46113844-46291485 GCF_018139145.2 Gymnogyps californianus | reverse complement strand
CTCCAAAGTCCCACTGATGTCATGAACGGTTAGATTATCCTTCAACTAGTTGATGAGTGACAGCACAACATTACATCATATTGACCTCCTCTGTTCAGTACATAGCTGCTTACAGTAGAAACTCACTAATTGGCCCTAGTGGCTGAAAAACACATTGTACATTTTTGAAAGTTGCAAATTGGTATGTGAAAAAAAATGCATTAAACTCCCTCAGTGTCCTTTGTTCAGTTATTTTGACAGTTATGGCATATATTGTTCCTTAGATTTCATATTGTGCTGGTGAATGTTCTGGAAAAACAATGAGTTGTGATCTCGTTTCTCTGCAGCTCCTCTAGACCATTTTTACCAGCTGAGTAAAAAGGGTGACAACATGAGGGTGCGGTAGGTTTTCACTTCACGGAGTGTTGTCTTCCTCGGAAGAATAGTCTGATGAGCTATTAAGGTATACAAGAATCAGGTCCAATATGAGACATTTCTTCAGTAATCTCTTCAACCTGCCTTGAGAAAGACGGGGGAAAAAAAAGACGGGAATTAGGGACAAGGGTGAGAGGAGAACAAGCAACTCGTGCTTTGACGTGAAATCGTAGTAGACACCCATTTGTAGTATTCCTCTGCAGGATTCCTTATAGCTGGGTTAGGGATTGGCATTATGATACTAATCGTTTAGGTTGTGGAAGTTCGGGGAGGCTTCAGTGAACACAAGGGCTTTTGACTCAACTGCTGTATAAATCTATGCTTAAATGGCCAGGCCTGGATAGAGCCGCAATAAGAATGGAGGGTAAAACGGAACATGAGTAAAGCAAGGAAAGAATAGCAACAGAAATCAGCAAGTGTGTACAAATGACAGAAACAATTTCTTACTGCAAATGGTGAAGTTTTAATAATATGCCAAGGATTTCCTTCATGTCAAGAGACATTCCAACACCAAAAACTGACCACAAAACTATTTCTGCATTCACAATCCTTCTTTACACTTCAGTGGCAGCTGCAGAGAGGCAGGGAGAGCAGGAGAATGCTCAAACATGGCTGAATGGCTAGGTTTGGACTCCTAGGGAAGGACTTACTCTGCCAAGCCAAAACTCACAGTCAGACCTTGCTCCCATTAAAATCAATGGCAGCTATGACAGAATGAGAACGGGGGCCCAAAGGATCATTCATCATTGTTTCCCGGGTATGTACAGCTCCTTCCAGGTGTTTCTAAGTGTGTTCAGGAAGTCTTCATTTTCACTTTTCGTGTTACGCCTTCTGAAATAGGCACATTAAACAAAAGCAATGCACTTGGCTAGACATATATTGTGGGAAGCAAAAGTCACCGTAGGTGCTTTTGTTCCCCTGTCATCACCATTTCTCTGAAAATTCTCGCAAATGTATTGCATGGCAGGAACATCCATTTGAACAGTAAGTTTGGGTAACGTATCGGAGAAGGAAATTTCCAAATGTAGAAAAAGAACAAAGAACAGAAACAGACAGCACTTACAGTCAGAACTAAACAGCTTGGTTCAGATACCTCAACTCAGATTCCCAACATCGGCAGTGAACATCTCCCTCCCAGCCCCAAGATGACTAGCCTAAGCATAAGTCACTAAACCATGCTGTGAAGAAAAAGAATGCAGTGGATGAGTGAGTATGAAGGCTTAGAGAGTTCACAAACAGAAAAGAAGTCATTTACTGAGGATGACAGTGGTCTCTGTGGGTTCTGGCACATCCAGGACAGAGGTTCAAGGCTGAACCGAGGTTCCAGTATTCCTATGGTATTTTTTCTACATACACACAGAGTTTGTTACCTGTTTGTGCTTTAAGAAATGGCGACACTCTGACATTTTTCCCCTAAAAGAAAGCTGTAAGGAAGTGACGAACCGATTCATACCAGTAGTATTATTCTGCAGGTCATTGTACAGAGGACCAGCTGGTCATTTGTTTAATTTAACCGAGAGAATCTCCCAATTCTCTTTTTGGAAGCACAATGTGAAAGAACTCAGCGCAGATGTCTAGTCAGCTAGGCTGTACACAGTGTGCGCATGGGCAGACTCCACCTATAGAACAACATGACTTCTATTGCTTTCTTTCACCCCTAACATCTTTAGCGGTGTCTCATAATCGAATTTTTCTTTCTCTGTTGTCCACTTCATTGGAAGAAGGGTATGGCTTGCACATGGTTTTATCACAAAATTAAACCCATCAAAAATTCTCTCGTAGCAAAAATCTAATGCAAGAAAAGCAACGGTATCCTGCTTGTAGAGAAAACAATTGGACTGGGAATGCATTGGAGGCAGGAGGTAAACAACAGCAATCCTCCCTATTAGCACACATGAGAGTGTCATAGATGCTGCAACACTATGCCAAAATTTACACTGAAAGGGTTTCAAAATACTGGGCAGCATGGGAATGCTGGTGAAAAGAAAGGTAGGGTTAAGATAAACCTAGGCAGAGATGTATTTTCTCTTCCTGTGACATTTCCTGTGTCCAAATATTGTTCACAAACCTTGAAAGTTAGCGGTCTGCCATTACAAGAGACAAAACTCCAACGGGGAACCATGAGGAAAACAGGGAGCCAAACATACATCTACAGGGCTTCTAATAGGGAGGGAGAAAGAGAATCGGGAAGTCTGGGTCTAACTCCACAGTTTCCCCTTACATTCTCTGTAACCTTGACCAAGTGGTTTCTCTTCTCCCCAGTCCACTTGCTTTGCAAAATTACGTAAATGCTGATGGCATGCCTGGAAAATATTTTTACTCACTCCTGAAGAAAAGAACCAAACCAAAACATGTGGCCTAGATGTTCTTCTCACATTGATGTCAATCCAGAATGAAAATACGGAATTGTTCACACAAGTAAAGGTGATAAAAAAACGTTCGTTATGCTCAAATCTCTAGATTGTAGACTCTCTAAAAAGAAGAGATTTTGGCCTCTCGTGTGGACTTTTCCCAAAAGGATGTGACAGCAGCATCCTTGACTGACGAACATTTATCCGAAGTGCTGCCTTTGGGATGAATGAAATGAAATGAAATGAAATGAAATGAAATGAAATATATTCAGAGGACATCTAATACCTTTGTAGTGGCACTAAAAGTGAGAAAAACAAGTCAGAAATTTTGCTTTGCTTTCTTCCCAGACCAGACTGACACATTGCCCACCTCATAGAGGTGACCAGCGGTACCGAAGATGTCTGCAGGACAGAAACAATTGGTATTTTTGGGACATCTTGTGGCAACCGGTATCATACTTCCTTTTTTCTTGCAATTATAAAAACTATATTAACGAATCTGGATGGCTTGCTTTTTCCCTTTGAGAAGATTAAAGAACTCTCTAACCCTTCTCCAATGTAGTCTGCACAATCGATTGCTCGGGCAATATGTCCAACGTGTTCGGGGTACTCATCTAATGAAGTGTCCTGTTTGGCTGATTCTAGTTGGGCTAATTCTAATCTCACCCTAACACAGATGTACTGTCTTCACAAGAAACTCCTTAGTTAAACTGATATAAATAAAATTTGTCCTCATCGTTTTACCTATTCACCTTTCCTGAGGAGTGATTCTGCACTAAATAGTTCCTGTGAATAAGTTCCCTCACTGTAAATGCTGATAGAACAGCAAAATGCAGATATACTTATGACAAATTTAAATCATTTAGACAAGAACTGTGGCTCTACTGGCATGTGAAAAAACAGTAAAAAATACAGAAGGAGCTGCAGACACTTTGGGCTAAGAAGAATTGAAGGAAAAGATGACCTGAAATGCATCTTCTGGCTAACCTCACATTTGTGATTCACTTGCAATATTTGTTTCCATCATTAGGAATCTTTACTGCTCAAAGCAATGAGATTTCTTCCCCTTAATAAGTAGTCACTGTTACAGCAATTGCTACAGAAGATTTTGTTCCCCCTATCTTTCTATGAAATGTTTGCTTCAAAGTGCAGTTAAAGTCACTCTCAAACCTAACTGCTTCTCCGTAATTGCTTCCATCACTGCATACTCCAGTGTCCGTCAGAATATTAATATATGTATTATTGGAGATATTGCCTGACTGTGTTCTAGTGTGCCAGTGATAGCCTCTCTCCATGAATCCAGTGAGAAGAGAGAGAAGAGAAGAGAAGAGAAGAGAAGAGAAGAGAGAAGAGAAGAGAGAGAAGAGAGAGAAGAGAGAGAAGAGAAGAGAGAAGAGAAGAGAAGAGAAGAGAAGAGAAGAGAGAAGAAAGGAAGAGAAAGAGAAAGAAGAGAGAGAAAGATTTCAGTTGGAAGGGAGCTACAACGATCATCTAGTCCAACTGCCCGGACTCTCAGAAAGAGAGTCTGGATGACAGGCTTAGATGTGAAACAACTAATTTTTTGGCTGTGAAAGCCAGGTGATATGAACCCCCATTCGATGACGCAGGAGGAAACAGCACTGGATTATGTCTTCATGTTGGGAACCATGTGGACGATTAGTTGCATTAGTTATCATCTATCATCTCAGCCTTGCTTAAGGGGAGTGTCACCTCTGTTGGTATATACCTAATTCTTTTAAAGGAGAGAGAGAGACGGAAGGAAAGACAGACAGACAGCAAGGAAGGCTTACTTGCCCTTGAATGAGTGAACTCAGGCAGCAAGGGAGTATCACTGATATCCGAGTCTCCGTTCAGAACTTTTATGCTGTCTGTAACAAACTCCTGAAGGCACCTCTAATAATAGCAAAAACAATGCTTTGTAATCCTCCGCTGCCTTCTTTGATATCAGAGGGCCTGCCTAGAACTTCCATAACTTTCCCCATAGAAGCCTGAATGGCTGCGCTCGCAGATATTAGAAGGCGAAACACAACTTTCCTCCACTTTGACACCTTGAACATAGAAACCAACACAGTTTAATATGAAGAATCTCACTTTTTCACTTAAACAACGTTTTATATCACACATTTTCATTCTATAATAAAGCATGTATCTCTATATCACATACATATTTATACAGCAAAACTGCCAATGTAATACAAAGATTTTCTATGTAGCTGTCATATTTATGTAAACTGCATTACAGACCGCTCACTGCCTCCATGTCACTTGTTCTTATCTTCCGTTAAAAACCTGTATAAGTTTACCTTGGAGGCTCTTCAGGACTTCAGCTTTTATGATTTTTACTGTTGTTGTTGTTTTTGGTTTTTATAGGGCTCAAAGCAAATTGCTCTTGAGCACTGTCAGGCTAAGGAGCGATCTCGCAATATAGTTAACACATAACAGGTGTATCATCATTCCAGAATACCTGTCCGGTCAAACAGGGAGAAACTCAAAGCTTGCCTGTGTGATGTAGCTACATCTACACGTTCTTTCTAATATAGTAAGATAGGCACAAAGGACCAGCATTTCAGTAGTGGTATAGGCCCTCATCCATATGCTTGTATGTTAATGCAGTATGGAAATCATTTCAGTGTTTGCTATCAGTTTTCTCCAACCTGGAGAAAATTACTTCAAATGAATGCAGTCCATTTTACTACCTATGTACCTACAGGAAATTCTTGCAAATAAATATGTGCCTTTTACAGCACGTGTTACTGGGTAATAGTAAAAGTGCAGTGACAGGAGCCTTTTTAATGAATGTTATGCTCTTGGTAGCAAGAGCACACCGGGGTTTGGAAGAAACCAGTTGCAGTTGGCTGACAGCCTGGGAACAGGTGTGTTTGCAGAGTGTCACATAATGCGGTTGGCATCATTCTTGCCAATGATAGTGAGCATAAATACAGGAGCACTGCTTCTTCCAGCTTGCTGGATCACAAGCCACTTGATCTGCAGCTCGAAAGTGATCTGCGGCTCTAAAGGGTTTTTCATGTCAAATGAGAAAGTCCAATATGAGACATTTCTTCAGTAACCTCTTCAACCTGTCTTGGGAAAGATGGGGGGGAAAAAAGACAAGAATTAGGGACAAGGGTGAGAGGAGAACAAGCAACATGTGCTTTGACATGAAATCCAATACCCATTCGTAGTATTCCAACGTGGCTACAGTGATAGCCTCTGTTCATGAATCCAGAGAGAAGAGAAGAGAAGAGAAGAGAGGAAGAAGAGAGGAGAGGAGAGGACAGGAGAGGAGAGGAGAGGAGAGGAGAAGAGAAGAGAAGAGAAGAGAAGAGAAGAGAAGAGAAGAGAAGAGAAGAGAAGAGAAGAGAAGGGAAGAGACGAGAAGAGACGAGACGAGACGAGACGAGACGAGACGAGACGAGACGAGAAGATTTCAGGTGGAAGGGACCTACAATGATGATCTAGTGCAACTGCCTGACCACTTCAGGGCTGACCAGAAGTTAAAGCATGTTATTAAGGGCATGGTCCAAATGCCTCTTAAACACTGACAGGCATGGGGCATCGACCACCTCTCCAGGAAGCCTGTTCCAGTGTTTGACCACCCTCTCGGTAAAGAAATGGTTCCTAGTGTCAAGTCTGAACCTCCCCTGACGCAGCTTTGGACTGTTCCCACATGTCCTGTCACTGGATCCCAGGGAGAAGAGCTCAGCACCTCCCTCTGCACCTCCCCTCCTCAGGAAGCTGTAGAGAGCAATGAGGTCGCCCCTCAGCCTCCTCTCCCTCCAAACTAGTCAGACCCAGAGCCCTTAGCTGCTCCTCATAGGACATGCCTTCCAGCCCCTTCACCAGCTTTGTTGCCCTCCTCTGGATGCACTCAAGGACCTTAACACTGTGGGGCCCAGAACTGCACACAGTACTCAAGGGGAGGCCGCACCAACACAAAATACAGCGGGATAATCTCCTCTTTTGACCGGCTGGTTATGCTGCGTTTGATGCACCCCAGGCTGCGGTTTGCCCTCTTGGTTGCCTGGGCACGCTGCTGACTCCTGTTGAGCTTCCCACCAACCAGCACCCCCAAATCCCTTTCTGCAGGGCTGCTCTCCAGCCACTCCTCTCCCAATGTATACCTGCGTTCGGCATTACTTGTCCCAAGTGCAGAATCTGGCATTTGTTTTAGTTAAATGTCATGTCAAATGCCTTTCAATACTACACAGTGTGATCTTATTGATAATTTTTCCAGGGACTGAGGTGAGACTAACATGTCTGTAGTTTCCTGGCTCTTCCCTCACACCCTTCTTGTAAATAGGAACAATGCTGGTGAGCTTCCAGTCAGCGGGGAACTCTCCAGATTCCCCAGACCTTTGGCAGATGATGGAGAGGGGTCCTGCTGTAACACCCACTGACAAGTGCAAAATGGAAACTGCCAGCGCCGGAGTGGTATTTTTCTCCTGACATACTTGTTTCTCCCAAGGGCAGGTGCATGCTTCCTCTCTGGGGCCATCTCTGTGCACCTTGGAAATATTTCCTATACTCAGAGCGGCATTAAAATGTGACAGATGGACAGCAGGGTCTGTTACACACCTGGGCTCCTTGTTCTTCTCGCCCTGCCTGGGTTTTCTCAGTTGCCCATTCCTGAGATCTTGCTTTCCAGCTTTCGCCTTTTCTTGCCTGCCTGGCCGTCACTCTCCTCTTCGCAGCTTAGTTTTCTCTTTCTGTTGGATTGTTTTTCCTTTTCCTGCGAAGAGCCTGGCAACCTTTCCATTCAATAGTATTGTTAGACAGGTAAAGCCATGACAAACATGAATCAAGTCTCCTCTTAATCAAAGCTAGCTCATGTTACCTTCTCTCCCTGGGCAAGCTCTTCAGGTGTTTGCTTTCCAGAGCGACTGGAGGCACCTGCAATGGAAATGTGGAAGTTACCAGGTGGTGAGCGCCTACCTGCCCAATTGCTACCTTAGCTCTGAAAGGCAGCTCCCTTGGGTGGGTTTGATCAGCCTGGCTGAGCCACTTCTGGTGGGATCACTGCACACAGTGCGATGGCCAACCTGCATCAGCCTTACTCTGCACTTTAGCAGAGCTGCAGGCTGGTGGGTGACCTTGCTCGTCCCTGTGGCAGCAGTCCCACCTTCTGAGGAGGGAGGCTTTTGTTGTCACGCTCTTGGTGGCCCTGACATACCTCTGCGGTTTCTGCTTCTGCCCCTTGTGCTGTGTCTTTTGGGATCATTGGTGACTCCTCGGCCCGTGCACCAGCAAGCCCAGCCACCTCCTCCTCAAAGAGTTCGCCGCGGTGCTCAATGAGGAACTCCACCAGCCGCGTCACCTGCACACAGCAAACCATTGGTTTCCCCCTAGGTGGCTGAACACGGCTCAAAGAGCCTTTGCCACTCCTGACCCTCGCTTCTGCGCAGCAAGCTGCAGCTGTGGGGCTGCTCTTCCCGGCAGCTCCCCACGAGCGTTTGCTGCAGAGAGGAGGCAGCCAGGTCCCTCTGCACAGCAGAGCTCGGTGGGCCCAGAAGGCTGTAGCCGGCTGGTAACCACAGCGTACCTTCCCCGTCACCTGCAGCAGGACGTCCAGGGGGAGCGTGTGCTCCTCGGCTGGGCTCAGCAGGTTTGGCCCCATGCAGACGGCCAGGTTGCCGGCAGTCATCCTGCTGGTGGCCGCGTTTCTGCTGATGTCTTGCAGCAGGGACAGCAAGCTCTTGAGGAGCAGGAGGTTGCCCTTGGGCAACTTGCTGGCCACCCTGAGGGAACAGGAACGCAACGTTAACAAAGTAGCCATCGTCAACACAGCTCTTGCCAAACGCGAGCCATCGCCAAGCTCTCCCCTACCACAACGTTAACAAAGTAGCCATCGTCAACACAGCTCTCCCGGGCTGAGCTCTGCCAAGCCCAGCCGAGGGAAGGCTCCCTGGCCACGCCTGGTCTCCAGCAGAGGGACAGCCTTTGCTGAGGTACGGCCACCTCCCTCCCTCCCTGCCCTTCTGGCCAGAGTCCCTTCGTGGAGCAACCCCCAGTGCCTGCGGGAAGTGCTCCAAGGAGAGAAAGGCTTTTCTGAGCCTCTTCCCCCCAAAACCCCACCCCACAGCAGCAAGAGGTGGCTGGCAGAAGACGCAGCTTTTGCCTTTTGCAGGCAGGCTGTGGCTTTGCAGGCAAGTCCCAGCCTCTGCCAGTCCCTGCAGAGCAGGCAGGCTGCTCGCCGCACTTACTCTTTCAGTCCTGCCAGCCTCTCCTGCCTGCTGGTCTTGTGCAGGGCGCTCATCCACTCCTCGTAGAGCTCTGCCTGGAGGAGCTTGGAGGGGATCTTCCGGAGGAAGTCCTGCAATGCCAAGGGCTCCGGGTGAGGCTTTGACCACTGCCGCCGGGAGCGCAGGCAGCATCGCCCGGCAGCGACAGAGCCGGGAGCTGCTGGGCTCCAGGTCCAGAGGGTTCACCTTCAAGATGACGGCCAGCAGGTGTGCAGGCTGGCTTTCGAGGTGGACCTCCGCTCCGCTGTCGAGGGCCTCCCGGAGCTCCCGGGAGGCGCGCTCGCCGGCCGCCAGCCGGAAGATCCCCTCCGTGGATGGCCCGTGCTCGCGCAGGAGAGCCAGCAGGTCCTGCAGGGGACAGAGGAGGAGAGTGGCGTGGCTGGAGGCAGGCCCTGGGGCAGGTGAACCTTGCTCAGGGGCAGGAGCATGTGTGGAGGGCTCTGCTTTCCCTAGGGCAGGATGGAGGGGGGGCTGGAGGTGGGTGCGTGGGGCTGGGGACACCACCTCTGCGGAGGAGCCAGCGGGCTGGGGACCCCCTGGCCAGGCTTGCTTACCTGGATGGGCTGGGGCAGCGTGCCGTCCTGGCTGCAGAGAGCTGCCAGGGGCCGGCCGAAGAGAGCCCCCCTGCCGCCAGAGCCCGACGGCCCCGGCGCCTCTGCAGCGGCCGAGGTCCCTCGCCGCGCAAAGGGCCAGGGCAGCCCCCTCCTCCTGCTGCGGGTCCCGCCTGCTGCCAAGGAAAAGAGAGCAAAGAGCCATGGAGGAGAAGCGCCAGGCGAGTGCTCCCGGACCCTCTCAACGCTGTCCCCCCGCTGCTGAGCACACGGGAGAGGCGTTGTTTGGGAACGAGGGTCCCCGCGGGCTCAGCTCTCTCCTGCCGCAGAGCAATGGGGACGGACGTGCCCTGTGGGAAGGGCAGCAGCAGCCCCAGTGCAGCAGGAGTGCCCGCCTGCACGAGGAGGAGAGAAGGGCCGTCCTGCCCCCGTCTTCTCCAAACTCACCAGCCGCGCGGCCAGGTCCACCTTGGCTGCCAGAGGGGACGGGTGGTGGCCGCTGCTCTGCGCCAGCCTGCAAGCAACACGCCGCGCTCACCCAGCAGCCCCGCAGCAGAAAGGGCCCCCGGCGAGCTGCATCAGCCTTTGGCCATGTGTGAGAGGAGGGGACGGCTGAGATGACACCCTGAGCGACCCTCACCTTTGCCTGGCTCACGACCAGCCTCTCCAGGCTGCTGGCGTGTAGTGTTGTTGCCTGGGCAAGAGGAAAAGAGCAGAAGGTGAGAAGCGATGCGCCTGATGCTGGGCTGGAGCAGCATCTGGGGGCAGAGCAGAGACAGGAGGGACACTCACGGCACGGCGGCTGCTCAGCTCCTTCAGCAGGAGCTTGATGGAGGGCAGCTGGGTCACCCGGGCTCCCTCCACTCCTTCTGGTGGCCTGTGCAGGGGCAAGGGCAGAGCAAGAGCTGTGTGAGACCCAAGCCGCCTTTTCCCTCTCCTGCCAGCCCAGGGAGCACTTGCAAGCTGCCCCGAAGCAGCCGGGCACCGCCCGGCAGTCGAGCGGAGAGCAGCGGCAGTGGTGAGGACGGGGCTGGGCAGGTGTTGGCTGGACAGAGCTGGGCGAAGCCGCTGCGCCAGCTCTGCCCGCTCAAGAGCTGCCCGCAGCCGTGGGGGCACCTCTCCCCAGCTGGGGAGCGGTGTTTCCGCCTCGTACGGCTCCGCCTGGAGCATCCCCCCGTGATGTGAGCACGGGCCCCCCAGGCTGCACTGCCAGGCAGGGCTTACCCCAGGAGCGCGCTGACCCAGAGCTCCTTCAGCGCCCGGGAGCTGCAGAAAGAGAGGAGAAACAGCCTGAGTGCCCGCTGCTCCCCAGCCTGCGGGCAGAGGCGGGCGCTGCCCAGCCCTGCCGTGGGACGTGGCACCGAGACTCACCGGAAGGTGACGATGCAGGAGCCGCAGGGCCAGACGAGGACAAGGGAGTTGGTGGGCTTGCCTTCCTCCTCCTCGGCGGCATCCCCGGCTGCCCCCTTGCCACTGCTCAGCACCTGCAGCTGGCCCAGGGCCAGGCAGAGCTGCGGGCGTGGGGCGCTGCCACGTCTGCAGAGAGGAGCGGCAGGGAGTGATGTGGAGGTGGCCGAGGCCGGTGGCTCCCCTCCAGCGCCCGCCTGCCACGGGCACGGCCATGGCTGCATCCAGCAGCAAGGTGCCGGGGGCCTGGGGCTGCTCCTTGGCTGTCCCTGCCCTGGGGCCAGGGCCAGGGCTTGGGAGGAAAGGCAGCTGGGCTCTGCGAGTCTTACTGGGGCTTGGCGATGACCAAGGCGTCGCTGAAGAGGAGGAGGTCCCTCTTCCTCGTTGCATGGCCCTGGTCACCCGCACGCGCTGATGGAGCAGGGGCTCGGGTGATGGCGGGACGGGCGCGCACTGCTGCTCGGGGTCAGGGTCGTCCCTGCAGAGCAGACGGCACCGGGCATGAGAAAGGCGGCTGGTGCGGGGCCCGGCAGTGCCGGCGTGTCCCCGAGCCGCGGGGGGAGCCTACCTGGAGCCGCGGCAGCAGTTCACCTGGCCCATCGCACCGAGGGCAGGAGAAGCCTGGCGGGGGACACGATGGTGGGGGTCAGGACAGTGCCCAGCCGGCTCGAGCAAGGCTGCCAAGGGGGTCCTGGTGCCGGGCAGTGCTGCTGGGCAAGAGCTTGGCTCTCCCCAGCGCCGCTGCGTGCTGTCACAGCGCCGTCCCTGCAGGCACTGGGGCCGTTGCCGGGCCAGCGCCGGGTCAACACAAACATGCCGTTCTGAGCCCAAGGGTCGCCCTGGGGGGCGGGGGTGGGGGAGGGGCCCTGGGGGGCTCTCCCCACTCTGCCCGTGTCTCTCTCGTCCTGGGGAGCCCAGACCCGGGCACAGCACTGCAGGCATGGCCTCCCAGCGCTGAGCAGAGGGGAAGGGTCACCTCCCTCCAGCTGCTGCCAAGGCTTTGCCCAGTGCAGCCCCGGGTACCACTCGCCGCCGCCTTTGGGCAAGGGCACCTTGCTGGCTCCTGGGCAACCCGGTGTCCGCCAGGACCCCCGGGGCCTTTTCTGCCACGCTGCTTGCCAGCAGCTTTGCCAAGCTGCTTTTGGTCACGAGTAGGTGGGCATGTGTCCCGGGATGCTTCGTGCCCGTCCCGGTGCCAGCCGCAGTCGGTCCCACCCTCTTTCTGCAGGTCTCCCGGTGCCACTGCCGTGAGGGTGAGAAGGGCACGTTTCCTCCAGCCAAAGCAGCGGTGCCAGTGGAAAGGCTCTCTCTTGTTATGGGGCAGGGAGAAAGAGGATGCACCGTGGTGACAGAGTCCAGAGACGGAGTTTCCTTAACTCCAACTCTTTAACGCCAACTTTGTTCTTCTTCACCTAATGTCCAGGTAGAAGGTGGTGTTGGCACTCCCATGGAAAATGGGAGAGGAGTTTGGCTTTGCCAGCTGCCCTAGAAACAGCAGCTGCATAGCTGCCTTCTTGAGTGAGCAGCTGTCTGCAGAAGCCGGCGTCTCAAGGACGGGGAGGGGGGAAACTGCAAGAAGCAGAGCAGACCAGAATAGTGCAGCCCAGGGGGTTGCAGACGCGTCCTGCCCACCTCTCACTCTTCCCGGGATGCTTTAGGCGGTTGGCAGAGAGAAGAAAGGCGTCCTTCTGCCTGCTCGAGCCAGACCTGTTGTCTCTTTGGCTCCAAATGTAGGAAGCAGAGTAAGGAGAAGTTAAAGCTGAACCCCAAGCTGTTGTGTGAGCCTGCCTTGACTTTTGTGGAAAGGAAAGATGGAAAGAGAGGAAAGAGAGGAAAGAGGAAGGAAGGAAGGAAGGGAGGGAAGGAGGGAGGGAGGGAGGGAAGGAAGGGAGGAAGGCAGGAAGGGAGGAAGGCAGGAAGGCAAGCAAGCAAGCAAGCAAGAAAGAAAGAGAAAAAAGAAAGGAAGAAAGGAAGAAAGGAAGAAAGGAAGAGAAAGAAAATAAGGGAAGAGTGAGCAGAACTCTCTGTCAGCCCTCTAGGAGCAGGGCTAGGAAAGAGTTTCCAGGATTGCAACACCTCCTCCTCATGCAATGTATACTTGCAAAGATACGTGTCTGAAGAGGGACGTATTGAACGGCTGAGAAGTGAGATAGGGGAGCACACACATATAACTGGAATAAGGTTGGGTAGCCCAAGGTCTGTGATTAATACTGAAGACTGAGGCAAAACAAAAGCATTAAATGCCTCTCTCTTGTCTTCATCCCCATTTGTCAGGCGACCATCTTCATCAAGTATGGGTCCGATACTTTCCTTAGACCTCCTCTTGCTATTAGTATACTTCAAAAAGCGTTTTTTTGTCATCTGACAGAACACTGGCCAGTTTCAACTCCAGTCGAGCTTTGGCCTTTCGAGATTTCTCCCTCCATATGTGAACCACAGCTCTGTCGTCTTCCTGCGAAGCCTGGCCGTGCTTCTAGAGCTCATACAATTTCTTTTTCCGCCTGAGTTCCAAGAGGAGTTCCCTGTTCAGCCAAGCTGGTCTTCTGCCCCGCTTGCTTGGCTTTCAACACAATGGCATTGCCTGCTCCTGTGCTTTTAGAAGGTGGTTCTTTAAAACTGACCAGCTCTCATGCAGCCCTAAGTCCTCAAAAGTAGCTTCCCAGGGGACACTGCGAAGTAGCTCCCTGTGTAGCTTAAAGTTTGCTCTCTTGATATCTAGGGTAGCAATTATGCTGACCTTTTTTCTCATTACACCCAAAATTTTGAACTCACCTCTTTGTGATCACTGTGGCCGAGACAGCCTCCTACCATCACATCTCCCACGAGTCCTTCTTTATTCACAAATAGCAAGTCTAGGAGGGCACCTTTCCTAGCTGGCTCACTGAGTGCTTGTGCAAAGAAATGATCTTCAACAAACTTCAGGAATTTCCCAGCCGTACTTGTCCCAGCCGTGACAGTATGGTATTCCCAGCTGATGTGCGGGAAATTGAAATCTCCCATAAGGACAAGGGCTGCCGATCCAGAGATTTCTCCTAATTGCCTATAGAATACCTCATCAGTGCTATCCTCCTGGCTGGGTGACTGATGGTAGACACCCGCAATGACATCTTCTTTGTTTCCATCCCCCTAATCCTCACCCACAGGCTCTCGACCACATCATCCCGAACGGTAAGGGCTGTAAAGTCAAACCTCTCCCGTGCATACAGTGCAACTCCCCCCCCTCGCCTGCCCTGCCTAGCCCTCCTGAACAGCCTGTTCAGCCCTCCCGAACAGTGATGCTCTCTTACCATTCTGCACCAGGGACAGTAAGGCTTGTGTACACAAGTTCCAGATTCACAGGAGAAAATGGTCACCTGAAGCATGACGTAAATATGGTTTTGGCATGTAAGTGTAAGCGACTGCTTGAAAAATTATGTTCTTCTTCAGTCTGGTGACACAGGAAAATTGACAGCACCCAAGTTTTTGATAAGAATCTCTCCAAGAACTTAAATTTCTCCCTGGATGTTCGAAAAGCACTTCAGTCACAGTTGCGCGTGGACAGCCATAGCCCACTCCATGAGGCTCTGCAAATAAAACGTTGCTCTTTCCCGTTGCAGACGGCAGCTGCATCCTGGAGATCTAGTCTGGGAACACTACTAGTCAGCTTTGACATACGATAGAGTAGTAAAAGCTTGTCTTCAAGAGCTAGCCAGAGATGCTGAGACCATCCACTCAAACACGAGACATCCAGGTTGGAATTCAGCTCCTCTGACTTTAGATAGCTATATTGCAGATATTTATAGTAAAAAATTGCTAAGATCCCATTATAGTTAGCGGAGTAAAAAGTTATTCACGCTGTCCTAAAGTGGACATCTTTAGGACACCTTTAGACTTAACTGACTGTATTGACTAGGGCCTCAGTTCGATTTCCTACACACAGGCAACTTCATGCCATTTAAGATGCTGTAATGAAACTAGCACCTAGAGCCTAGCAGATATGACACAGGACCTAGGGACGGTCTTGCCCTTCTGAGGGGACAGCTGGAAGCCAGAGGACACACCTATAGAATCTCAGATCACACCCGCATGATGCCAAGGGGTAGGCTACTGTGCCAAGCCCTTGATATCCACTCACTCTAACGGCTGTGTGGACACCTAGTCCAAACATAGACACAGAAGTCAGAGTGGGCCGAATCCCACCCTAGCTTTAGTTCCCTCTTCTACCAAGGAGGTTTGTATCCCCTGTATCCCCATAGGGGAGACCTAGCGGGAGCATCCTCCACACATGTTTTGTAGCTTGTGCAGTTAAGAGCAAATATTGGGGCTAAAGGACTCCTTTTTTTTTTCCTCTCTCTTGTTCTAACCATCTCCATTTGGCAAGCTTCAAGAAACACAATGTAAAGTACTTATTTAAACCAGGTTTTGACATTTGAAAAAAGGACGCGTCTCATGTTTGTTAATTGCTAATAAACACTTGTTATTTAAGAAATTATATTAGTAGGTGACGTTTCTAAATGATATAAATCATCTGCTGAAGTGAAGAGACTTTTGAAAACTAGTTATCAAACAGTAAATACACAGCTTCACTTGTTTCTCCTGCTTTCCCTTTAATACCAGAGTGAGTTTCACAGATAGTGTCGGGTAAATTAACATGCTGGAAGCAACAGGTTGTGCCCATAGCAAAATGCCTGACTGCAGCTAGTTCATTGTGCAGTACTAGTTACTGCCACTGGATTAATTTAAAAAGCATCAAGCAAAGGACAGGTCTTTGTGAGCTATCAAGAGGTCCTCCAGGAAGACTAGCTGCTCTGTGAACAGAAGCCATTTCCCTTTGTCACCATCAGTCTCTGTTGTCATCTGCCTTGCTTTCCTATAAAGGGTCTCTTCTTCCAGCTTTGTCTGCCCCTCTTTCTTCACTCACTTTGGCCCTTCACTCTCCCCATTAGCTTTTGGATTGATAGTCCACCCTTCCTATGGCAAACACAGAAGCTAGAAAGGCAGCAGCTCACCCTGGCACTGCCTCATTTTTCATGTCAAATGAGAAAGGAGTATCCAAAGAGAGTCAGCATATATAATGACTGCTTCTGAACGGATGTACGCAAGATATCTTAGGTCATCTCTACCAGTACTTGTCAGTACAGTAACTTGTTAACATTAAATTGATTCTAAGCCTTTGAGGGAAAGTATCTCAGCTTCCTACAGACTGTGTATTCCCATAGTGTTTGAAAGGAAAAGTGAAACATCTTGGAGAAACGCAGCTTCTGTTGAGTCTCTAACTGACAGCACGACGGCCGTCTACTACAATCAAAATGCCTCTGATGATACAAGTTCTGAAAACCTTTTGAGGAAAACACCACAGCAGTCCTATCACACCACAGAAGACAATGGGTAAAAGTGAGTTAACTCAAGGATGTCACTCCTCCAAAGTCCCACTGATGTCATGAACGGTTAGATTATCCTTCAACTAGTTGATGAGTGACAGCACAACATTACATCATATTGACCTCCTCTGTTCAGTACATAGCTGCTTACAGTAGAAACTCACTAATTGGCCCTAGTGGCTGAAAAACACATTGTACATTTTTGAAAGTTGCAAATTGGTATGTGAAAAAAAATGCATTAAACTCCCTCAAGTGTCCTTTGTTCAGTTATTTTGACAGTTATGGCATATATTGTTCCTTAGATTTCATATTGTGCTGGTGAATGTTCTGGAAAAACAATGAGTTGTGATCTCGTTTCTCTGCAGCTCCTCTAGACCATTTTTACCAGCTGAGTAAAAAGGGTGACAACATGAGGGTGCGGTAGGTTTTCACTTCACGGAGTGTTGTCTTCCTCGGAAGAATAGTCTGATGAGCTATTAAGGTATACAAGAATCAGGTCCAATATGAGACATTTCTTCAGTAATCTCTTCAACCTGCCTTGAGAAAGACAGGGGGAAAAAAAAAGACGGGAATTAGGGACAAGGGTGAGAGGAGAACAAGCAACTCGTGCTTTGACGTGAAATCGTAGTAGACACCCATTTGTAGTATTCCTCTGCAGGATTCCTTATAGCTGGGTATTAGGGATTGGCATTATGATACTAATCGTTTAGGTTGTGGAAGTTCGGGGAGGCTTCAGTGAACACAAGGGCTTTTGACTCAACTGCTGTATAAATCTATGCTTAAATGGCCAGGCCTGGATAGAGCCGCAATAAGAATGGAGGGTAAAACGGAACATGAGTAAAGCAAAGGAAAGAATAGCAACAGAAATCAGCAAGTGTGTACAAATGACAGAAACAATTTCTTACTGCAAATGGTGAAGTTTTAATAATATGCCAAGGATTTCCTTCATGTCAAGAGACATTCCAACACCAAAAACTGACCACAAAACTATTTCTGCATTCACAATCCTTCTTTACACTTCAGTGGCAGCTGCAGAGAGGCAGGGAGAGCAGGAGAATGCTCAAACATGGCTGAATGGCTAGGTTTGGACTCCTAGGGAAGGACTTACTCTGCCAAGCCAAAACTCACAGTCAGACCTTGCTCCCATTAAAATCAATGGCAGCTATGACAGAATGAGAACGGGGGCCCAAAGGATCATTCATCATTGTTTCCCGGGTATGTACAGCTCCTTCCAGGTGTTTCTAAGTGTGTTCAGGAAGTCTTCATTTTCACTTTTCGTGTTACGCCTTCTGAAATAGGCACATTAAACAAAAGCAATGCACTTGGCTAGACATATATTGTGGGAAGCAAAAGTCACCGTAGGTGCTTTTGTTCCCCTGTCATCACCATTTCTCTGAAAATTCTCGCAAATGTATTGCATGGCAGGAACATCCATTTGAACAGTAAGTTTGGGTAACGTATCGGAGAAGGAAATTTCCAAATGTAGAAAAAGAACAAAGAACAGAAACAGACAGCACTTACAGTCAGAACTAAACAGCTTGGTTCAGATACCTCAACTCAGATTCCCAACATCGGCAGTGAACATCTCCCTCCCAGCCCCAAGATGACTAGCCTAAGCATAAGTCACTAAACCATGCTGTGAAGAAAAAGAATGCAGTGGATGAGTGAGTATGAAGGCTTAGAGAGTTCACAAACAGAAAAGAAGTCATTTACTGAGGATGACAGTGGTCTCTGTGGGTTCTGGCACATCCAGGACAGAGGTTCAAGGCTGAACCGAGGTTCCAGTATTCCTATGGTATTTTTTCTACATACACACAGAGTTTGTTACCTCTGTTTGTGCTTTAAGAAATGGCGACACTCTGACATTTTTCCCCTAAAAGAAAGCTGTAAGGAAGTGACGAACCGATTCATACCAGTAGTATTATTCTGCAGGTCATTGTACAGAGGACCAGCTGGTCATTTGTTTAATTTAACCGAGAGAATCTCCCAATTCTCTTTTGGAAGCACAATGTGAAAGAACTCAGCGCAGATGTCTAGTCAGCTAGGCTGTACACAGTGTGCGCATGGGCAGACTCCACCTATAGAACAACATGACTTCTATTGCTTTCTTTCACCCCTAACATCTTTAGCGGTGTCTCATAATCGAATTTTTCTTTCTCTGTTGTCCACTTCATTGGAAGAAGGGTATGGCTTGCACATGGTTTTATCACAAAATTAAACCCATCAAAAATTCTCTCGTAGCAAAAATCTAATGCAAGAAAAGCAACGGTATCCTGCTTGTAGAGAAAACAATTGGACTGGGAATGCATTGGAGGCAGGAGGTAAACAACAGCAATCCTCCCTATTAGCACACATGAGAGTGTCATAGATGCTGCAACACTATGCCAAAATTTACACTGAAAGGGTTTCAAAATACTGGGCAGCATGGGAATGCTGGTGAAAAGAAAGGTAGGGTTAAGATAAACCTAGGCAGAGATGTATTTTCTCTTCCTGTGACATTTCCTGTGTCCAAATATTGTTCACAAACCTTGAAAGTTAGCGGTCTGCCATTACAAGAGACAAAACTCCAACGGGGAACCATGAGGAAAACAGGGAGCCAAACATACATCTACAGGGCTTCTAATAGGGAGGGAGAAAGAGAATCGGGAAGTCTGGGTCTAACTCCACAGTTTCCCCTTACATTCTCTGTAACCTTGACCAAGTGGTTTCTCTTCTCCCCAGTCCACTTGCTTTGCAAAATTACGTAAATGCTGATGGCATGCCTGGAAAATATTTTTACTCACTCCTGAAGAAAAGAACCAAACCAAAACATGTGGCCTAGATGTTCTTCTCACATTGATGTCAATCCAGAATGAAAATACGGAATTGTTCACACAAGTAAAGGTGATAAAAAAACGTTCGTTATGCTCAAATCTCTAGATTGTAGACTCTCTAAAAAGAAGAGATTTTGGCCTCTCGTGTGGACTTTTCCCAAAAGGATGTGACAGCAGCATCCTTGACTGACGAACATTTATCCCGAAGTGCTGCCTTTGGGATGAAATGAAATGAAATGAAATGAAATGAAATGAAATGAAATATATTCAGAGGACATCTAATACCTTTGTAGTGGCACTAAAAGTGAGAAAAACAAGTCAGAAATTTTGCTTTGCTTTCTTCCCAGACCAGACTGACACATTGCCCACCTCATAGAGGTGACCAGCGGTACCGAAGATGTCTGCAGGACAGAAACAATTGGTATTTTTGGGACATCTTGTGGCAACCGGTATCATACTTCCTTTTTTCTTGCAATTATAAAAACTATATTAACGAATCTGGATGGCTTGCTTTTTCCCTTTGAGAAGATTAAAGAACTCTCTAACCCTTCTCCAATGTAGTCTGCACAATCGATTGCTCGGGCAATATGTCCAACGTGTTCGGGGTACTCATCTAATGAAGTGTCCTGTTTGGCTGATTCTAGTTGGGCTAATTCTAATCTCACCCTAACACAGATGTACTGTCTTCACAAGAAACTCCTTAGTTAAACTGATATAAATAAAATTTGTCCTCATCGTTTTACCTATTCACCTTTCCTGAGGAGTGATTCTGCACTAAATAGTTCCTGTGAATAAGTTCCCTCACTGTAAATGCTGATAGAACAGCAAAATGCAGATATACTTATGACAAATTTAAATCATTTAGACAAGAACTGTGGCTCTACTGGCATGTGAAAAAACAGTAAAAAATACAGAAGGAGCTGCAGACACTTTGGGCTAAGAAGAATTGAAGGAAAAGATGACCTGAAATGCATCTTCTGGCTAACCTCACATTTGTGATTCACTTGCAATATTTGTTTCCATCATTAGGAATCTTTACTGCTCAAAGCAATGAGATTTCTTCCCCTTAATAAGTAGTCACTGTTACAGCAATTGCTACAGAAGATTTTGTTCCCCCTATCTTTCTATGAAATGTTTGCTTCAAAGTGCAGTTAAAGTCACTCTCAAACCTAACTGCTTCTCCCGTAATTGCTTCCATCACTGCATACTCCAGTGTCCGTCAGAATATTAATATATATGTATTATTGGAGATATTGCCTGACTGTGTTCTAGTGTGCCAGTGATAGCCTCTCTCCATGAATCCAGTGAGAAGAGAAGAGAAGAGAAGAGAAGAGAAGAGAAGAGAAGAGAGGAGAAGAGAAGAGAAGAGAAGAGAAGAGAAGAGAAGAGAAGAGAAGAGAAGAGAAGAGAAGAGAAGAGAAGAGAAGAGAAGAGAAGAGAAGATTTCAGTTGGAAGGGAGCTACAACGATCATCTAGTCCAACTGCCCGGACTCTCAGAAAGAGAGTCTGGATGACAGGCTTAGATGTGAACAACTAATTTTTTGGCTGTGAAAGCCAGGTGATATGAACCCCATTCGATGACGCAGGAGGAAACAGCACTGGATTATGTCTCATGTTGGGAACCATGTGGACGATTAGTTGCATTAGTTATCATCTATCATCTCAGCCTTGCTTAAGGGGAGTGTCACCTCTGTTGGTATATACCTAATTCTTTTAAAGGAGAGAGAGAGACGGAAGGAAAGACAGACAGACAGCAAGGAAGGCTTACTTGCCCTTGAATGAGTGAACTCAGGCAGCAAGGGAGTATCACTGATATCCGAGTCTCCGTTCAGAACTTTTATGCTGTCTGTAACAAACTCCTGAAGGCACCTCTAATAATAGCAAAACAATGCTTTGTAATCCTCCGCTGCCTTCTTTGATATCAGAGGGCCTGCCTAGAACTTCCATAACTTTCCCCATAGAAGCCTGAATGGCTGCGCTCGCAGATATTAGAAGGCGAAACACAACTTTCCTCCACTTTGACACCTTGAACATAGAAACCAACACAGTTTAATATGAAGAATCTCACTTTTTCACTTAAACAACGTTTTATATCACACATTTTCATTCTATAATAAAGCATGTATCTCTATATCACATACATATTTATACAGCAAAACTGCCAATGTAATACAAAGATTTTCTATGTAGCTGTCATATTTATGTAAACTGCATTACAGACCGCTCACTGCCTCCATGTCACTTGTTCTTATCTTCCGTTAAAACCTGTATAAGTTTACCTTGGAGGCTCTTCAGGACTTCAGCTTTTATGATTTTTACTGTTGTTGTTGTTTTTGGTTTTTATAGGGCTCAAAGCAAATTGCTCTTGAGCACTGTCAGGCTAAGGAGCGATCTCGCAATATAGTTAACACATAACAGGTGTATCATCATTCCAGAATACCTGTCCGGTCAAACAGGGAGAAACTCAAAGCTTGCCTGTGTGATGTAGCTACATCTACACGTTCTTTCTAATATAGTAAGATAGGCACAAAGGACCAGCATTTCAGTAGTGGTATAGGCCCTCATCCATATGCTTGTATGTTAATGCAGTATGGAAATCATTTCAGTGTTTGCTATCAGTTTTCTCCAACCTGGAGAAAATTACTTCAAATGAATGCAGTCCATTTTACTACCTATGTACCTACAGGAAATTCTTGCAAATAAATATGTGCCTTTTACAGCACGTGTTACTGGGTAATAGTAAAAGTGCAGTGACAGGAGCCTTTTTAATGAATGTTATGCTCTTGGTAGCAAGAGCACACCGGGGTTTGGAAGAAACCAGTTGCAGTTGGCTGACAGCCTGGGAACAGGTGTGTTTGCAGAGTGTCACATAATGTGGTTGGCATCATTCTTGCCAATGATAGTGAGCATAAATACAGGAGCACTGCTTCTTCCAGCTTGCTGGATCACAAGCCACTTGATCTGCAGCTCGAAAGTGATCTGCGGCTCTAAAGGGTTTTTCATGTCAAATGAGAAAGTCCAATATGAGACATTTCTTCAGTAACCTCTTCAACCTGTCTTGGGAAAGATGGGGGAAAAAAAGACAAGAATTAGGGACAAGGGTGAGAGGAGAACAAGCAACATGTGCTTTGACATGAAATCCAATACCCATTCGTAGTATTCCAACGTGGCTACAGTGATAGCCTCTGTTCATGAATCCAGAGAGAAGAGAAGAGAAGAGAAGAGAGGAGAAGAGAGGAGAGGAGAGGAGAGGACAGGAGAGGAGAGGAGAGGAGAAGAGAAGAGAAGAGAAGAGAAGAGAAGAGAAGAGAAGAGAAGAGAAGAGAAGAGAAGAGAAGAGAAGAGAAGGGAAGAGACGAGACGAGACGAGACGAGACGAGACGAGACGAGACGAGACGAGAAGATTTCAGGTGGAAGGGACCTACAATGATGATCTAGTGCAACTGCCTGACCACTTCAGGGCTGACCAGAAGTTAAAGCATGTTATTAAGGGCATGGTCCAAATGCCTCTTAAACACTGACAGGCATGGGGCATCGACCACCTCTCCAGGAAGCCTGTTCCAGTGTTTGACCACCCTCTCGGTAAAGAAATGGTTCCTAGTGTCAAGTCTGAACCTCCCCTGACGCAGCTTTGGACTGTTCCCACATGTCCTGTCACTGGATCCCAGGGAGAAGAGCTCAGCACCTCCCTCTGCACCTCCCCTCCTCAGGAAGCTGTAGAGAGCAATGAGGTCGCCCCTCAGCCTCCTCTCCTCCAAACTAGTCAGACCCAGAGCCCTTAGCTGCTCCTCATAGGACATGCCTTCCAGCCCCTTCACCAGCTTTGTTGCCCTCCTCTGGATGCACTCAAGGACCTTAACACTGTGGGGCCCAGAACTGCACACAGTACTCAAGGGGAGGCCGCACCAACACAAAATACAGCGGGATAATCTCCTCTTTTGACCGGCTGGTTATGCTGCGTTTGATGCACCCCAGGCTGCGGTTTGCCCTCTTGGTTGCCTGGGCACGCTGCTGACTCCTGTTGAGCTTCCCACCAACCAGCACCCCCAAATCCCTTTCTGCAGGGCTGCTCTCCAGCCACTCCTCTCCCAATGTATACCTGCGTTCGGCATTACTTTGTCCCAAGTGCCGAATCTGGCATTTGTTTTAGTTAAATGTCATGTCAAATGCCTTTCAATACTACACAGTGTGATCTTATTGATAATTTTTCCAGGGACTGAGGTGAGACTAACATGTCTGTAGTTTCCTGGCTCTTCCCTCACACCCTTCTTGTAAATAGGAACAATGCTGGTGAGCTTCCAGTCAGCGGGGAACTCTCCAGATTCCCCAGACCTTTGGCAGATGATGGAGAGGGGTCCTGCTGTAACACCCACTGACAAGTGCAAAATGGAAACTGCCAGCGCCGGAGTGGTATTTTTCTCCTGACATACTTGTTCTCCCAAGGGCAGGTGCATGCTTCCTCTCTGGGGCCATCTCTGTGCACCTTGGAAATATTTCCTATACTCAGAGCGGCATTAAAATGTGACAGATGGACAGCAGGGTCTGTTACACACCTGGGCTCCTTGTTCTTCTCGCCCTGCCTGGGTTTTCTCAGTTGCCCATTCCTGAGATCTTGCTTTCCAGCTTTCGCCTTTTCTTGCCTGCCTGGCCGTCACTCTCCTCTTCGCAGCTTAGTTTTCTCTTTCTGTTGGATTGTTTTTCCTTTTCCTGCGAAGAGCCTGGCAACCTTTCCATTCAATAGTATTGTTAGACAGGTAAAGCCATGACAAACATGAATCAAGTCTCCTCTTAATCAAAGCTAGCTCATGTTACCTTCTCTCCCTGGGCAAGCTCTTCAGGTGTTTGCTTTCCAGAGCGACTGGAGGCACCTGCAATGGAAATGTGGAAGTTACCAGGTGGTGAGCGCCTACCTGCCCAATTGCTACCTTAGCTCTGAAAGGCAGCTCCCTTGGGTGGGTTTGATCAGCCTGGCTGAGCCACTTCTGGTGGGATCACTGCACACAGTGCGATGGCCAACCTGCATCAGCCTTACTCTGCACTTTAGCAGAGCTGCAGGCTGGTGGGTGACCTTGCTCGTCCCTGTGGCAGCAGTCCCACCTTCTGAGGGGGGAGGCTTTTGTTGTCACGCTTTTGGTGGCCATGACATACCTCTGCGGTTTCTGCTTCTGGCCCTGGTGCTGTGTCTTTTGGGATCATTGGTGACTCCTCGGCCCGTGCACCGGCAAGCCCAGCCACCTCCTCCTCAAAGAGTTCGCCGCGGTGCTCAATGAGGAACTCCACCAGCCGCGTCACCTGCACACAGCAAACCATTGGTTTCCCCCTAGGTGGCTGAACACGGCTCAAAGAGCCTTTGCCACTCCTGACCCTCGCTTCTGCGCAGCAAGCTGCAGCTGTGGGGCTGCTCTTCCCGGCAGCTCCCCCACGAGCGTTTGCTGCAGAGAGGAGGCAGCCAGGTCCCTCTGCACAGCAGAGCTCGGGTGGGCCCAGAAGGCTGTAGCCGGCTGGTAACCACAGCGTACCTTCCCCGTCACCTGCAGCAGGACGTCCAGGGGGAGCGTGTGCTCCTCGGCTGGGCTCAGCAGGTTTGGCCCCACGCAGACGGCCAGGTTGCCGGCAGTCATCCTGCTGGTGGCCGCGTTTCTGCTGATGTCTTGCAGCAGGGACAGCAAGCTCTTGAGGAGCAGGAGGTTGCCCTTGGGCAACTTGCTGGCCACCCTGAGGGAACAGGAACGCAACGTTAACAAAGTAGCCATCGTCAACACAGCTCTGCCGAGCTGAGCTCTGCCAAGCCCAGCCGAGGGAAGGCTCCCTGGCCACGCCTGGTCTCCAGCAGAGGGACAGCCTTTGCTGAGGTACGGCCACCTCCCTCCCTCCCTGTCCCTTCGTGGAGCAACCCCCAGTGCCTGCGGGAAGTGCTCCAAGGAGAGAAAGGCTTTTCTGAGCCTCTTCCCCCCAAAACCCCACCCCACAGCAGCAAGAGGTGGCTGGCAGAAGACGCAGCTTTTGCCTTTTGCAGGCAGGCTGTGGCTTTGCAGGCAAGTCCCAGCCTCTGCCAGTCCCTGCAGAGCAGGCAGGCTGCTCGCCGCACTTACTCTTTCAGTCCTGCCAGCCTCTCCTGCCTGCTGGTCTTGTGCAGGGCGCTCATCCACTCCTCGTAGAGCTCTGCCTGGAGGAGCTTGGAGGGGATCTTCCGGAGGAAGTCCTGCAATGCCAAGGGCTCCGGGTGAGGCTTTGACCACTGCCGCCGGGAGCGCAGGCAGCATCGCCGGCAGCGACAGAGCCGGGAGCTGCTGGGCTCCAGGTCCAGAGGGTTCACCTTCAAGATGACGGCCAGCAGGTGTGCAGGCTGGCTTTCGAGGTGGACCTCCGCTCCGCTGTCGAGGGCCTCCCGGAGCTCCCGGGAGGCGCGCTCGCCGGCCGCCAGCCGGAAGATCCCCTCCGTGGATGGCCCGTGCTCGCGCAGGAGAGCCAGCAGGTCCTGCAGGGGACAGAGGAGGAGAGTGGCGTGGCTGGAGGCAGGCCCTGGGGCAGGTGAACCTTGCTCAGGGGCAGGAGCATGTGTGGAGGGCTCTGCTTTCCCTAGGGCAGGATGGAGGGGGGGCTGGAGGTGGGTGCGTGGGGCTGGGGACACCACCTCTGCGGAGGAGCCAGCGGGCTGGGGACCCCCTGGCCAGGCTTGCTTACCTGGATGGGCTGGGGCAGCGTGCCGTCCTGGCTGCAGAGAGCTGCCAGGGGCCGGCCGAAGAGAGCCCCCCTGCCGCCAGAGCCCGACGGCCCCGGCGCCTCTGCAGCGGCCGAGGTCCCTCGCCGCGCAAAGGGCCAGGGCAGCCCCCTCCTCCTGCTGCGGGTCCCGCCTGCTGCCAAGGAAAAGAGAGCAAAGAGCCATGGAGGAGAAGCGCCAGGCGAGTGCTCCCAGACCCTCTCAGCGCTGTCCCCCCGCTGCTGAGCACACGGGAGAGGCGTCGTTTGGGAACGAGGGTCCCCGCGGGCTCAGCTCTCTCCTGCCGCAGAGCAATGGGGACGGACGTGCCCTGCGGGAAGGGCAGCAGCAGCCCCAGTGCAGCAGGAGTGCCCGCCTGCACGAGGAGGAGAGAAGGGCCGTCCTGCCCCCGTCTTCTCCAAACTCACCAGCCGCGCGGCCAGGTCCACCTTGGCTGCCAGAGGGGACGGGTGGTGGCCGCTGCTCTGCGCCAGCCTGCAAGCAACACGCCGCGCTCACCCAGCAGCCCCGCAGCAGAAAGGGCCCCCGGCGAGCTGCATCAGCCTTTGGCCATGTGTGAGAGGAGGGGACGGCTGAGATGACACCCTGAGCGACCCTCACCTTTGCCTGGCTCACGACCAGCCTCTCCAGGCTGCTGGCGTGTAGTGTTGTTGCCTGGGCAAGAGGAAAAGAGCAGAAGGTGAGAAGCGATGCGCCTGATGCTGGGCTGGAGCAGCATCTGGGGGCAGAGCAGAGACAGGAGGGACACTCACGGCACGGCGGCTGCTCAGCTCCTTCAGCAGGAGCTTGATGGAGGGCAGCTGGGTCACCCGGGCTCCCTCCACTCCTTCTGGTGGCCTGCGCAGGGGCAAGGGGCAGAGCAAGAGCTGTGTGAGACCCAAGCCGCCTTTTCCCTCTCCTGCCAGCCCGGGGAGCACTTGCAAGCTGCCCCGAAGCAGCCGGGCACCACCCGGCAGTCGAGCGGAGAGCAGCGGCAGTGGTGAGGATGGGGCTGGGCAGGTGTTGGCTGGACAGAGCTGGGCGAAGTCGCTCCACCAGCTCTGCCCGCTCAAGAGCTGCTGTGGGGGCACCTCTCCCCAGCTGGGGAGCGGTGTTTCCGCCTCGTACGGCTCCGCCTGGAGCATCCCCCCGTGATGTGAGCACGGGCCCCCAGGCTGCACTGCCAGGCAGGGCTTACCCCAGGAGCGCGCTGACCCAGAGCTCCTTCAGCGCCCGGGAGCTGCAGAAAGAGAGGAGAAACAGCCTGAGTGCCCGCTGCTCCCCAGCCTGCGGGCAGAGGCGGGCGCCGGCACAGCCCTGCCCCGTGGGGCCAGGCACAGCAGCAGGAGAAAGCCCTGTCGGGGGGCAGGACAGAGGCGCTGCCCAGCCCTGCCGTGGGACGTGGCACCGAGACTCACCGGAAGGTGACGACGCAGGAGCCGCAGGGCCAGACGAGGACAAGGGAGTTGGTGGGCTTGCCTTCCTCCTCCTCGGCGGCATCCCCGGCTGCCCCCTTGCCACTGCTCAGCACCTGCAGCTGGCCCAGGGCCAGGCAGAGCTGCGGGCGTGGGGCGCTGCCACGTCTGCAGAGAGGAGCGGCAGGGAGTGATGTGGAGGTGGCCGAGGCCGGTGGCTCCCCTCCAGCACCCGCCTGCCATGGGCACGGCATGGGTGCATCCAGCAGCAGGGTGCCGGGGACCCGGGGCTGCTCCTTGGCTGTCCCTGCCCTGGGGCCAGGGCCAGGGCTTGGGAGGAAAGGCAGCTGGGCTCTGCGAGTCTTACTGGGGCTTGGCGATGACCAAGGCGTCGCTGAAGAGGAGGAGGTCCCTCTTCCTCGTTGCACGGCCCTGGGTCACCCGCACGCGCTGATGGAGCAGGGGCTCGGGAGATGGCGGGACGGGCGCGCACTGCTGCTCGGGGTCAGGGTCGTCCCTGCAGAGCAGACGGCACCGGGCATGAGAAAGGCGGCTGCTGCGGGGCCCGGCAGTGCCGGCGTGTCCCCGAGCCGCGGGGGGAGCCTACCTGGAGCCGCGGCAGCAGTTCACCTGGCCCATGGCGCCGAGGGCAGGCGAAGACTGGCGTGGGACACGATGGTGGGGGTCAGGACAGTGCCCAGCCGGCTCGAGCAAGGCTGCCAAGGGGGTCCTGGTGCCAGGCAGTGCTGCTGGGCAAGAGCTTGGCTCTCCCCAGCGCCGCTGCGTGCTGGCACAGTGCCGTCCCTGCAGGCACTGGGGCCGTTGCCGGGCCAGCGCCGGGTCAACACAACATGCCGTTCTGAGCCCAAGGGTCGCCCTGGGGGGCGGGGGTGGGGGAGGGGCCCTGGGGGGCTCTCCCCACTCTGCCCGTGTCTCTCTCGTCCTGGGGAGCCCAGACCCGGGCACAGCACTGCAGGCATGGCCTCCCCAGCGCTGAGCAGAGGGGAAGGGTCACCTCCCTCCAGCTGCTGCCAAGGCTTTGCCCAGTGCAGCCCCGGGTACCACTCGCCGCCGCCTTTGGGCAAGGGCACCTTGCTGGCTCCTGGGCAACCCGGTGTCTGCCAGGACCCCCGGGGCCTCTTCTGCCACGCTGCTTGCCAGCAGCTTTGCCATGCTGCTTTTGGTCACGAGTAGGTGGGGATGTGTCCCGGGATGCTTCGTGCCCGTCCCGGTGCCAGCCGCAGTCGGTCCCACCCTCTTTCTGCAGGTCTCCCGGTGCCACTGCCGTGGAGGTCAGAAGGGCACGTTTCCTCCAGCCAAAGCAGCGGTGCCAGTGGAAAGGCTCTCTCTTGTTATGGGGCAGGGAGAAAGAGGATGCACCGTGGTGACAGAGTCCAGAGATGGAGTTTCCACAGAACTCCATCTTTATCTTTCTTCCTTAACTCCAGCTTAGGCTTGCATTCACCTGCGTGTAGGAAATGTGTGCAGACATGCTTATTCTGAAGCATAGATTTAAAATCTGCTTCAGGTTCTGTAGAAGTTAGGCCTGAGCTTAAAGAAAGGTGCTTTTTTGAAAAGTAGATTCCAAAGATTTCCTCTAATAGTATATGCTTATAAAGTATTAAGGTGTGCAAGGGTATAAGAATCAATAACACAGAGGTATGCTGGAGCTGCAAAGCTGAGCACGGACTGAACTGACCTGGAAACCAGGCATGTTTTTATAGCAGGTGTTAGTTCTGGCCTTTTTCTTTCAAAAATATTGCTACCAGGAGCAGGAGGAGAAGTTGATATTAACCTAATAATGTTAAAAGGCAGCCATGCCATGGTTAAGTGCTCTACAAGTTAAGCTTATGAAAAATGTTCTGGAGACCGACTGGTGTCCTGACTGTTGACTGATGTCCTGTGTTGCAATAAATATGTGCACAAAGAATAACAAGCCTCAAATGCATTAAGAACACGAGAACGGTGGTTCTGGGTCAGCCAAAGGGTCTGTGCTTTTTCTAGTGCTCTCCTTGCCACTGCCCAGCACTCAGCTGGGATATTCATGGCCACACCCACAACCAGTCCAGCCCCTGTTTTCTGGGGAGCTGATCACTATATATAGGCGAGACAGCAGACAAAACCTAGTTCTTCATATTCTTTCTATTGTTTTACCAGAGAATCTGAAGTTGTATATACCTTTTTTTGTTTGTATTTACATCGGCACTTCATTGGGTCCAGACTAAATGGAAATTCTCTACCTGACTGCAGCAGAAGTTGGGCTGAGCCTTCAGTTAGTAACCGGCTGTCGTGGCTTAACCCCAGCCAGCAACTCAGCACCACGCAGCCACTTCCCCCTCCCCCCTCCCAGTGGGGTGAGGAGGAGGAAAGGAAAAAAAAAAGTAAAACTCGTGGGTTGAGATAAGAACAGTTTAATAACTAAAGTAAAATATAAGACTAACAATAGTAATAATGAAATATAATAATAATAATAGTAATGAAAAGGAATATAACAAAAAAAGGAAGGGGGGGAGGAAAAAAAAAACAGTGATGCACAATGCAATTGCTCACCACCCACTGACCCATGCCCGAGCAGCAATCCACCCCTCCCAGCTAACTCCCCCCTGTTTATATACTGAGCATGACATTCTATGGTATGGAATACCCCTGTGGCTAGTTCGGGTCAGCTGTCCTGGCTGTGCTCCCTCCCAGCTTCTTCCACACCTGCTTGCTGGCAGAAGATGGGAAACTGAAAAGTCCTTGGCTTAAGATAAGCGCTCCTTAGCAACAACTAAAACATCAGTGTGTTATCAACATCATTCTCACACTAAATCCAAAACACAGCACTGTACCAGCTACTAAGAAGAGAGTTAACTCTGTCCCAGCCAAAACCAGGACACCGGCCATTGGTTAACTTTGTTTTTGAAATACAGCAAACTGGGGGGGAATAGGAAACTGAGACAGCTAGGGACATTAGTTGTATTTTCTGGAAGGAGGTGGTAAATTTTCTAAGGAAAAATTTTTAATAGTATTAGCATGAAAGTCATAAGAGTGGCACATGAGAGCCAAGTATCTTTGTTCGACTAAAGTAGTGGAGGATGCACTGGGTTTGTTGCTAAGTTAGAGCAATAACAGCTACTGCTCTAGGCAAATGACTTTTTAGAATTAGAAGCCATTACTGTCTGAAGTGACACATTTAGAAAATGTCTCTACATGAATAATTAGCTCACACAGCAAAGCTGCAGCTACCTGATAGCACAATATTTTTCCCACTTTGGAAGTTTTTTTATTTACCTAAAACTTTCCAATGGTCATCACTGCTAGTTTATTCCCTGTATGACAAATAAGTAGTAAATGAAAGTATTTTCATATATTGGAACAATCTGCATGTTTATAGTTTTTACAGCTGTTGTCAAGATGTAACTGAAACCCTGAAGAGCTTTTGCTCTTTATACTGCTGAAAGCCACACTAAACAGCTTTTTGAAAATTTCCAGTCTGGAGAACTGCAGAGTAATTATTCAAGTGTTTATGCAGAAGAGAAAAAATAATCTTCCTTTAGAGACAATATTTTGCTGCAGATTTTAGTCCTCTCTTTTCTGTTTCATCTGCCTTTTCTCCAGCTCAGAAATGTCTGCTTCCTTAGAAATTGTTCTCGTTTGATATGGTAGAATATCTTTGTGTAGTAGCTGAAAAGGAACGGAACCTGCCCTTTGTCAGTCAAATACCACACTAAATTCTCATTTCCATAATGCATGCAGTTTTCCTTTACTTATTAAAGAAAATTACCAAACTTTTTGTATGGCTCCCATACAGCTGCTAGGGACTGTGTATCAATCTGAATGTGTATGGCCCAGCACTACTTTTTCCAACTGAGCTAAAAATCTGTGCCAAATTGTATCATAACCCAGGAATGAAAATAATAGGGATGACTTACTTCACATATATTCTCTGCAGATTATTATGACCAACTGCAAGTAAATGAGAAAAATACAGGTAGTTGGTATTTCTAATTTAATCTTTGACATCTCAATATGTCATTTTAATATTAAAATTATTCTCACTATACTTTCTGCATGAAAGACCAAAAGAATCTATGTTTTTAATAGAATTTATGCAGGAAAGCATTGACAAAAAATACTAGAGTACTTTTAATGTTTGTTCCTACATCAAACATGCTGAGATGAGGCTTAAAAGCCCACCAGAGAATTAAAATTTGCCTCAGTGCTGTTAGTAAAAGCTGTAATTATCTGTATCTTTTGAAAATGCTTGAAATGAAACACAACCTAATTCTCAGTTATAGAACAATGTAGTACAGCAAAGACATTATCATCTATTTTTCCATTATAAGATGTGGTTGCATAACCAGGAAGAACACTAACATGATTATTTCTTAGTAAACCTTTACAATTGTCATGGTTTAACCCCAGCCAGCAACTAGCACCATGCAGCCGCTCACTTACTCCTCCCCTCCCCACCACCCCAGTGGCATGGGAAGGAGAATTGAAAACAAGTAAAACTTGTGGGTTGAGATAAGAACAGTTTCATAAATGAAATAAAATTTAAAATAATATAATAATAATAATAATAATAGTGGTAGTAATGAAAAGGAAGATAACAAAAAGAGAGTGAAATATAACCCAAGACAGACAAGTGATGCACAATGCAATTGCTCACCACCTGCTGACCGATGCTCAGCCAGTCCCCGAGCAGCAATCCACCCCTCCCGGCCAGCTCCCCCCTGTTTATATACTGAGCATGACGTTCTATGGTATGGAATATCCCTTTGGCTAGTTTGGGTCAGCTGTCCTTGCCATGCTCCCTCCCAGCTTCTTGCACACCTGCTTGCTGGCAGAGCATGGGAAACTGAAAAATCCTTAACTTAGGATAAGCGCTCCTTAGCAACAACTAAAAACATCAGTGTGTTACCAAAATTGTTCTCATACTAAATCCAAAATACAACACTATACCAGCTACTAGGAGGAAAACTGACTCTATCCCAGCTGAAACCAGGACAACAATATATAACCATTTAGTCGAGCAGTGAAAATCAGAACTTACTCTGACTTTGCCACAGCAGAACACTTCTGTTGTATACGTAGACAAAGAGCTTGACTTTCTGGGATATTTTCACTCTCTCAGTCCTGTTTCCTCTCCTTTAATTGTCAGTAACCTCACTACCCAGCGATTTTTGTGGGGGATTAGGGTTAGCCTAATGGCTTTCGCCTTCACTCTTGACAGCATTAGTGAGGCTAGCATCTCCAGCAGAGTCCCTTGGGCCTTACTGCTGCTGAATAATGCATACCAGAGCTCTGTACCCCAGAGCACCTTTTACCCACCCATATTGCAGGGCTTAGTAAAGTGAAGTATAATCCCAACAGAGGCTGAACGTAGACTGGGGTAGAAGTAGGCAAGGCTGGGAATGACCTAATTAGGAGCCAGGGGACTAAGAGGGACCATAGAGTTTACATGACCATGTCTAGCCCTTGGTTAAAGATGTCCAGGATTTTTGTTTGGATTCGTTTTATTGAAATATTAAAGCAGCCACTAACAGCTTTCAATTTTTCATCTGTCCACATCTTTTACAATTCTCTAGTTTTTTTACAGCTGAAACCTAACAGCTGAGGAGAAATTTCAAAATGTGTTGTGACAGGGAAGGGCATACTGCCCTTTTTACCTTCTGAAATTTTAAGTACTTAACTGTTCAATTGTACGTGCAATTCAGGGGAAAAGCAAATGGGGAGAAATGTCAGTGGAGCGAGGGGCTTCTAGACAGGAACAAGTATGCCAGGTCAGGTAAAAGGTTCATCTAGCCCAGTACTGTCTTTCTGGAAGTGAGCAATAGGGAAGTTTAGGGAAGAAAGGGAGAAGTAAGAGAAGAATGCAAAGGCACATAAATGTAAAGCAAACATGTAATGGTATTTCCTACTTCCATTCTCAGATTCTAAACCAGTAGCGGTGTCTTTGTATCTGATAATGCTTGGTGGATTTCTAGTCCATGACTTTATGTAGTTACTTTTCAAACACCTGTGACCTGTTGGTACCTCCAACACCTAGCAGCAGTGAATTCCAAGGTTTAACTATATCATGCTAAAGAGCTTCATTCTCCTTTTCATTTTCAACCTGCCACATAATTTTATTTGATGACCACTAGTTCTTGTACAGGAAAAGAATAACCATTCCTCATTCACCTTCTCCCTGCCATGACTTGTTTTAGCCCTCTGTATTGTCCCCTTAGTCATCACTTTCCCAGGGTAAAGAGCCCTTGTCTAGTTGGTCGTTCCTTGTCATTCCCTGCCTCTGATCAGTCTTCTGCTATTTTAATCTTCAATATGGTTCCTCCTGTTCTCTTTGTAGCTTGTAGAGCTCACAAATGTAGCTACACCGAGTCCTTCATACACACTCCTGCAATTTAGGGTGTGGAAATGGGAAGCTGAACTGGGTCAGACCAAAAGTCTATTTGCTGTCCTGTCTCAGAATATCCATTAGCGGGTAGCTAGGGAAGCATGTAAGACTAAACCATTCTTCAAGAAGATTTGCACTTTAAACCTCAGGTTCATGCACTGCAAGTTGTTTTTTGTTCCTTTTTTAAATGGCGCAAGATTTAGACTTGTCCAAAAAGCAGTTTCTAACCCTCCCCCACCCCAGCTTTGACCCTTACTGTCCAGTAATAAAGTAAAAAGGTGGCTCAGTCTGCTGATTGCATGTTCTGTTTCTTGGGAATCTTAAAAACAGGAGAAGGTTTCCCTGTTAAGAGAGATTGCTTGATATTATAAAAAGTTCTGAAAAGTAAACAAGCCCAGAATAATCATTCACAGCTATTCATTTCAAGGATAAAATTTTTATATTCACCCTGAAAAGTAATTTCCTGGAAAAAACCCTTTGAAATCTGAAGCTAACCCTGCTCCAGATTTGTTCTGCAGTAGCAAATAAATACAGAATGCTGCAAAATGCAATTAATGTAACAGATCCTGACCTGATGACTGTGTTAAATATTTGCTGAAGCCTGGTTTTGGGCTATATAATGGTCTGGGCAGACTGACAAGTGTCCACCTCCTATAGACCTTCTATTACACCTATAAACCTTTACTGATTAACATTTTGGTGACCTAAGAAACTGATCATATATACATTTAATGACTGTATAAAGGAATGAATCACTTAAAATGAAATTAAAAACTGCTGCTTCAGCATGGATCTTTTAAGTCAGTTGGAAATAATTAACTTCAGGATGATTTACAGAACAGATTAATCTTTCAGTTAGAGTTGGAGTAATCTACATGACCTCTTCTGAAGAATATTGCTCACTGCAGTTTTGATGGATTCAGGATGAGCTGAGATGGTGTTACTTGCTTTTGCTACCACCCAATAGACGTTCTGCCTCAGTACCTCTTTGTGTATGTAATTTATATTTTCACTGGCACATATTTGATTAGGCAGTATCATATTTTGAACACTATCTTTCTTGATGCAAGTGTTTCATAAAAGGCAAGCCCTGACGAATCTCACAGATCATATCTTTCCATCTTTTGCAGCACACATCAGTGTAATACTAAACCATAAATTGTTTGTTGGTTGTCAAATTTCCCATTGAAATCATAAAGCCACAGGAGGTTAAGTATGCACGTAAGGTCCTATTGATTTCCAGTTAACAAAGATAATGTCTATAATCTGTGGATACTGTAAGCATAATATTCTCATTTCTCTGGGAAACACCTATTTGTTGATTAAATTGAATGTGTATATAATCATGAATTTGAATCCACATAACACAAAGGATACTCTTCGTATCTGTTTTTGACTTCACAATTTTTGGTACACAAATAGGCCTAACTTCTCTGGCAATCAGTAGAAAACAGTTACTTTATATATCTACCCTGAAAAAAAAAGTGAGAAATTCTGTGTGCATGTTTCTCCTCTCTTTCCGTGAGTTCTCCCCAGCACAGTTAACTCCCACTTTGGCTTAGAAAAGCAGACTGCCTTGCTCACATCATGATCTCTGACTTTTTATGGGTTTCAGCCAGTCTGAGCATAATCCTTAGATTGTTGAAAGCATATTAATCTCCAGTTCTTCCTGGAACCAGCTTTTAGCCTTATAAATAATAAGATGTGTCACGCCGGAAGGAACCAAGCATTACATTTCCTACATAATTCTTTTGAGGATCCAAATTGTTTTATGTTGTTTGATTTCATGTTCCCATTATCAGCCTCCTTACATTTCATTCCCAGTGTACAGGAAGGACAGCAAACTAAGGCAGACAAGCTAGTTGCAGAAAAATACCATCAGTTATGCGTGACAGTCCCTTTCTCAGAAAACATTTGAGCTTGAGGAACCCTCTGTTTTCCTTCCATGTCACACATATGTCTCACATAATACATGTCAGATAAATATCTTCACTATAGCTGAAGTCTTTGCTTAAGCTAACAAGAGGGAATTTCTGGAATGTCAGCTAGCAGGATCCCTTCCTGAAGGGTCCCTTGTTGTTGCACTTATTTTCAGTATCTTCTGTCAGAGATGTAAGAAGTACCTTGAGCATTTCTGTTATTAGGAGTTAACATGACAAAGTAATAGCAAAATGATCACAGGAATTAACCAGAATAGCTTTCTGCTGGAGTGAAGCTAAGCTTTCTACAGACCATGATGCATGTGTTTTTAAGCTTCTTTTGCTTGCTCTACTACATTAGCACTGCTACAGTTTTACCTGCGCCACCCCACCACTTCCTTTTGCTCACAATGCATTTCATCACCTATGAGACTGATCTCTTACTAGCCAAAAAATCTGGGCAATCAACACATGCAGAACTTGATGGCAGAGCAGCAGCTGGGGAACTTGCAGTGCATGCTCTAACTTGGGAATACCAGTCTGTGTATAAACAACTTCCAGTTTAATAACCCTACTTTTCATTAAAACTTGTTTTTTCTTTTTGTCAACCAGTAAGGCCTGGCTGACACAGGAAGGAGCAATCTTGTGGTAATGAGATTTCAAAAGACAAGTTAAATTTGTTCCTGTAGAAAAGGAAGTACATGAGAAGTAGGAAGTGCTGAGAACAACAAATAGGCCCCCTTTGCACAACCTCCAAGTCTAGGCTAACATAGCAAACCAGCATGTGACAGAGAGCATCTCCATGTGTGCCTATCTTTTTCCGCAAGAAGCTGTTTTTCTCAGATGGTCTAAAAGCCTGGAAAGGAAACTTCCACCCCCAATTTACTTACTCTCAGAGATCATTATGGCTTTTGCTTTTGGCAAATCCAGCCATCTCAGTTTCTAGAGCTATAAGATCCATGAACAAGGGCTTTATTTTCAGTACTACCAATGGCTTTTGTGTTAACTGTGGACGTGTAGCTTTTGAAGTTTCCCCTCATTTCCCCTTCTACCTCCAGAAATTGATTTTAAGCTAAGGAAGTTAGTTTCCCTATGTTTCCTCTGTTGTCAGTACAGTAAAGTAGTGGCTGTCATGGGTGACGCAGAGTGCCTTCCCTTAGACTCTTGCTCTCAGTTGCTGCTTTCTCTCCATGGATCATATGGGAATCCTGAGGTGAGTCTCCCAAGCAAAATTAGCATCATGAACACCCCAGGGGCTTCAGCTGACCTCTCTGAAAAACAAAGGTAGTATTTAACTCTGCTTATAAGGAACATATAAGACTGCAGATGAGGAGTGCTAAATTGATAGACATAATAATCACCAACTACTCAGAGTGGTAGCAGCTCTCTCCTCATATAGTCTCTGCCTTTGCATGCAAATGAGCACACTAACTGCAGAACTAACCCTCAATATAGCCACGTAATTTTGATTAGCCTTTATCCAAGACTGGTAATGCTGCTTGCATCACAACAGCTGGTCTAGGATTGGAGTCAATGGTTAAGAGATTTGCAGAATGGTTGAGGTTGGCAGGCAGCTCTGGAGACTGCTCCAACCCCGTGCTCAAAGCAAGGTCACCTAGAGCTGGTTGCCCAGGACCATGTCCAGATGGCTTTTGAATATCTCCAAGGGTGGAGGCTCCCCAACCTTTCTGGGCAACCTATTGCAGTGTTCAGCCACCCTCACAGTAAAAAAAAAAGGTGTTATGTTCAGACAGAATTTTATGTGTTTCAGTTTGTACCCACGTGTTTCAATGAATTTGTGCCCAAATTGGTGGTTCTGCTTATAGTGTGGGATTCATTTCACCTAGAGACTGATTCAGCTGACTTTAAGTCCCTAAGGCAATGTCTATATAGCTAAATAAAAAAGGGCCAGGTACAGACTGAGTTGCATCTATACAGTGTGGGACCAGCCCCCTCTGTGGCCGGTGTGTCTGAGAGTGAGTTGGAAGAGTCCCAAGCAGAGCCAGGGAGTAAGGTGAGGGGTAAGCATTGTGGGTGGTCAAGGACCAGTGCTTGGGCTTGGTCTGTGGCACACTCTTGTTTGCCGCATAGCTGCACCCTGTAAGGAGCAGCATTAATTTCCCCCTAGAGATGCCTGAGAGATTAGTTACACCCATAGTACTTAACATCTTCATCATGCAGAGGACTTTGTGCCATTAATGTAGCATTCCCTTGGCTCCTGAATGTGTAGTCTCTAATGAGGACACAGAAAGGGAGAGATTTAAAACGCGTACTCTCCATGTATTATGGGATAGATACTGAGAATGTCATTTCTGTCTGCTTATAAAACAAACAGCATAGTAATAACACCTAAAAATGACTTTATGTTCCCTATTACACAAAGTTATTGGAGATGGGTAAGCTACAACAGAAGGAGATCCACAAGATTTCAAATCCACAAGAAACATTGATTATTAGCTGGTTCAACCTACTGTATATCAGATAATTTCTGCATCAAATCACTAATTTTAAGGTGTAGAATAAATGTTTTAAACTCTTATAGAACTTTTAAATAAGTTGAAGTTATTAAATAAGTTTTAAGTTATTAAATAAATAACTTACTTAGTTTATGGATAACCAGGCTAAAAATATGTACCATCCTTTCAGGTCAAAGTTTGGCTAGAAGTCCTGTTGCATTCTGTGTTATTATTTTCTTCTTGATAGGTACTTTCAGGCAAAAGTCAGGTCTTTTAATTGTTTCATAGATGGTTCAAGAGGCTCAATAACTTCTTTTTGTGGACTGGGAAACATTTATTTCTTCTCTCAGATGTCACTAACTTATACACATCCTTCTTGTATCACAGATATTATACTTCCACTTATGACCTCTCCACTGTCAGCCTTAAAAGAGGTACCATTGCTATACTCCAGCCTAATATTCCAGTATTGGTATGTATGCACACAAAAAAAAATTGTATCTTTTACAGTACTGCATTGTGACTGATCCAGGGTCTTGTAGGTAATCTGTGTCGGGAACAGGAAACCAACTCCATTTCCTAAATGTCAGTGCAGCGATTTACTCACTACAGAATCACTGGAAAATAAATTACAGTGTAATCCGAAGTCAGGGGAAGTTTTCTAGTGACTCTCAGGGGCTTTAAAGCCAGGAGTTACTTCATGTTTGGCATTACGTCTATATAGCTGAGTTCAGACCAAGCATTTCTTTTCCACTACAGAAACTGCCTCAAGGCACAGTGGTTTTTTGTCAGCTCTTCCTTTGCTTGTGTATGCTAGCCCAACTAACATAGTAGTAGTCTTCCTTTTTTGTATTATAACACTAACACAAAGCTTTGGGAACTTATTAGGAAAAGTTTAGGGTGCTCTCTTACACGGAGATGGGAGAAGAGACGAGAAGTTTTGCAAACCCCCAGATAAGGAATGTGTAAATACCATTGTCTTTAATAGGGACCTCATTTATCAGTCTTCAACATTGGAAAGATATTTATTTTACCTTCATTTTTGCTTTCCTACAGATATCATCAGTGACAAGAAAGTTTAGAAATAAAGTAATGAAACATTATTTTGTTCCACAATGGTACTAGCTTGTTGCTTTCATTTTCTCTTAAAAACTTTTCCCTAATTCTGCTTTCCCAAAGGAAGGACAGTGGTGGAGACCTGTTTATCTAGTTCCAGCACTTGTGTCTTCATCCTAGGTGCCTGGTGATTCCCCCAATATCGCTCTCTATGCAAATAAATAAATAAATAAATAAATAAATTTATTTTTATAATAAATAAATTCCTTCCTAGTTGTAGGAGAAAGGTTAGGTGCTTTTGAAGGCCTCCAGAGGGAGATCCACTCCAATTAAAATGAATTTTAATATTCATTAATGTCAATAATGAAGTGCTTAGTTTTGGTGAATTGGAGCTCTTTTTGGACATCTTCAAAAGCACCTTCTTCCCCCTATTGCTGATTCATTTACTTGAGGAAGACTGATCCAACAGGTAGATGCTAACCATTAAACACAACCAAATCCCCAAATCCCAAATAAAACAAAGGCAGAATTCTTTTCATATGGGATAGCTCCTTTATTTTTATATCTGTATGTGGTATGACAAATCATATTTATCACATACTTTTGACCATCTATACTAAAATCTCCTTGGCATTTCAAACATCTCTTATAATTGTTTCTGTTTATGCAAAATTTCATTCGTCTCAGGCTATAAGACCAGATCAGGCACCAAGGAGTCAGGTAATGCTGGAGGGTATAAGATCAAATCTTTCTCATGTGCATCAGAGATAAAACTCTGAGAACAGCATACAATAGTCAGAAAGAATGGAAGAAAATTCTTGATGGTATCATTTTTAATCATAGCCAGACAGCAAGATTTTCCAATGTTACATTACCTGAGGGTAATCATCCCTGGACAGTGCTAAAATATTCCTTCATTCTGCGCATACTACCTGTGTACAGAATGCTTGTGTTATCTGTGATATTAGAAATGTGTTTTGGGAACATTAAGATTTTTAGTGGACATTTTACCTCTTTTTTAAAATAAAAAAGTACTAACTGTTGCTTAGACATCACCTCCCTCCCCCTGCTAAGTTTTGGGCCTGTTGACCCACCTCAAGCCAAACTGGAAGAGAAGTAGGAGTTTCAAAGACAGTTATGTTACCACTCTTGTAATGAATACTGATGTCTGGGTGGAAAGGAGGTCCAGGCTAATGGCCCAGCTAAGAGAAAGCTGAAGGATCTGGCTGGTGCCTCAGCACATGCACCTGTCTAGAATAACAACAGCATTGCTGCCTCTTGTTTCATTGGGGTGCACTAGGGATGTGGAGAATTGTTGGGGCTATTATGAAGGGGGAGAGGCTGGAGGGAAGACTGTCCATCTATAATGGATCTGGGCTTCATTTGATTTCCTGCTTATAGAACAACTATGCTTTTTAAGCTCTTTACTTGTAAAATATGTGTGGTTCTGAGTATAGGAGCAGAAGGCTCAATTTGCTCTTTATTCCTTGGTAGGAAAGTATTTTGATGTAATACCTATCCAAGGGACAGCTATCATTATACTCTGCCTGCTCACTCATATTCTTCCTGTCCTGTGTTTAACTGTTTTATCTATGGGCTACTACTAAGCATGCTTATTGCTGTACATCTTCTTATGGCTTTTTCAGGCAACGCTGCTTGCTATTTCTCTGGGTAGGCGGTCATATATATTGCTCTTTTTCTTTCTACCCTTGGCATTAAAAAAATGTAGTTTTTTGTGTTTAAGCTGTAATTCAAAAAAAGAAAGGTTACTGAGGTGCTTAGGACTGGCAAAGGGGATGAGAACATTTCTTATCAGTGCAGGAGAAGTACAGCAGCTGAAGGAATCTAATCACAGGAACTAGGGTGTGATTCTGGGAGCTTTACAGAAACAGCAAGGAGCTGGATATGCTACAGGTGTCTCAAATCATAAGCTGTGTGATAACACCACTTTTCAGCACTTTCAGAGCCCTTTACTAATGGCTCAAAATAAAGGAGTGCTCTGCGCTTATGATTAAAATTGGTTCCGAGAGAGAGACTAAAAAGTCTAACCAGTACCTATTCTGTGTGACAAAGGGAAAAGAAGAGGCCTCATAAACTGTAATGAGAGACTTCTTACCTATTTGATGGAAGGACAACAATTTCACTTTCCCTGACAACGGGACCAGAGGGTACTCTGTGAGGACAGGAAAGTCACTGTCACCCCAATAACATATAACTGGGTATGTAAGTCCCACTGCATTCTCACAGTGCACTCTTCTCACACATGCAGTGAAGATAGTCTTTATAAATCTTTCATCCCCCAGTAGTCATTCTGATACACCCTAATCCTGCACTGTGACCATTAGAGTACCAGAAATCAACGGCAGAGACACCAAGTGTCCATGACCCAGCAGTTAAGAATTTACATACAGTCTTTGCCACGCAATACAACAGGTAAATGAAGAATAATGCACCACATAAGGTATCAATGCAGTTAAAGGAAGGAGATTCTTACAGATGGAAGACATCTTTAGCTAACTTAGTTAAGTCTAAGCTAACTTAACTCTAAAGTTCTTATAAATTAATGGTGGCACCTGCAAGGAGAGGTTTCTCTGTGTTCAGTACAGAAGGAGCCATTTTAGGCTGGAGCGTTCTATTATTTTAGCACTAAGCTAATCTTTACATCACTAAGGCAAGTGCATATACTTGTTATTTACTGTTGAGCTGGTTTAAGTAGTTTCTGGAAAACACTAGCTCATCTTTTGTATCCTTCCCATTGTTCTGTTTCCTGCAAGGAGTATTTACCCTAAAGGGTATGCTGGAGAGGCCTCCATGTTTTAGGGTACAGGTGGTTATATTCTCTTAAGTTTTATGCCCCTAAAGGTAGCTAGGATTTAAAAATCTTCTTCACTTAATGTATCTAAAACTTAGAAGTTGAAGGTCAAAAAGATTGATTTACCGTTCTTGAAAATAAGACCTTATTATGATATATGGGCCAATTTTTGCTTTTCCTATCTGTTAATTCCAGATCTTTACAGACACAGACAGAAATCAAGATATTGGTTACATTCAAGTTACATTTTTAAACCTTTTTTTAAATATTCACCATGCCTAAACACTTCTTTTTAGAATGAAAGCTGAAATGCTAAGATATGATCCCAAGCCCTACGTATGATCTGATAGAGAATAAGGCTTCTTCTGGGCTGTTATAAAATCCACTTGTGCTACATATATAGTAAGAAAAAGAAGACTCTTCATCGTTGTGTTCTGCTTGAGAGATATTATTACCTTCCCTTTGAAATACCTTGTCCATTGGCACTTTATCTGTGGCTTCTTGGTAAGGCTGCAATGGGGTAATTTCATGTAACCTGTTTATGTCACTGCATGCAAGAAGCCTGCTCAGGCTCTAGCTTCAGCTTGCAAGCTTTACATTTTATCATTTGTATTATGTTTGACGAGTATTTCTTTGACTTGAAATGACAACTTCCACATCTGCTTCTGCTGTGGACATTTGGCCTGTATGCTGATGCATGACAAATATAATCTTATGAGATTACTATTTTATTCTTATGCTGTATTTTTATGAACTATAAAAAAAACCCCTTGTTTAAATAAAATAGAGTTTACATTTAGTGTCTTAGAATTACCTTATTTTTACATTGTTTATCTTTTTCTTTCCTTTTTTTTTTTTTTAAAAAGATCTTTCTGCTCATAGGACTCAGGTTAGCATAATTACCTAGATTTATATTTTGGGATTTTGATATTAAGAAGTGTGTTTTTTTTCCTGGGGAAGGTTCAGCTGTGTTCAAAAAGGCTTGCTTTTACTGTAGCAGGTCTCCCCAGTATTCTCCCTTCCGTGTGGTTCAGTGAGATTATCATGAGTTTAAACAGGACGTACATGAGCAGCCAGCAGCCTGGCATACTCCTAGATCCACTGATTTCCAGTGTTCGTACCCTGTAGGCAAACCCCAGGTTGACTGTGGACAAGCACATGGACTATCTAGACTTGCTTGCTGACATATTCACTCCCTAATGCCATACGCCGTATCAGTAACATATGATATGCCCTTACTTGCAAGATCTCATGTGCTCTGGGTTGTGCTGTCAATGACTGAAGCTATCTTGAAGCTGACCTTTGTATGCCTATCAAACAAAACATGTGCTAGACATAATTTTTCCCAAAACTCAGTCTTTGAATGCAAGTTATAGCATTAAATTGCATCTTATTATTTCCATTGTTTGTAGCATAAACAGAAAAGAACTGAGGAGAAAAATGATATGTGGTATGTTGCAAGAACTTTTATATTCGGCACAAGGTAACTGGGGATAATGAGGAATATCTGCTGGGAAAGAAATACTGCAGATTGCTCAGGAAACCTTTGGATTGCATCAGGGAAAATGTTTCTGATTCAAGAAGTAAAGAAAGGAAATAAAGGAGGGATTCTTTTATATTTGTTGACAATTGTGAGGAATGGATGAGAATTTGAGGCTGGAAGGTCCATTTAAGAGTGGCCATTAGAAAAAAGATTCATGATCATTCAGAACAAGAAGGAGGAATAGCAGCTGAGTGATAGAAGGTAGACTTCAATAAATTCACAAAATGGGTAAGCAAGCTCTCACATAAAGGAAAATGCTGTTAAAGGGTTAGCGCCTTAGAAGTAATGCACACAATAACATAATATCCATCCACAGGTATGTACTATCCCACTGTGAAGAAAAGAGAGAAAATGCAGTAAGAGATCAGCTTGATTAAAGCATGAACTGTGCATGAACCTTAAACACAAGAAAGAATCAAACTGGAAGCAGAAACTAGGTCAGGCTACTGAGGATGAGTGATAAATATAACATGAACATGTAGGAACAAAATTTTAAAAAGCCAAAGCTCAAAACAACATGCATCTGCCAAGAGATATCAATCACTTTAGAAGTACAATTGTAACAGGGGGAAGGTGAAGGAAAGGTGAATAGGTCAGCTGTTCAGCGGAGAGGAAAAGCTATTGCTGGATGATACTCAGAAGGTCAAATTTTGTAATAACTTTTTTGCTTCAGTCCTTACAAGAATGATCAATTGCAGCTGAGGGGTATTATAGTTCATACCAGTGATAAAAGTAAAGACTTCAACTTTGAATGGGAAAGGAACAATTTAGAGATTAGAGTTTTTCAAGTCAGCAAGGGATTATGAGTTTCCTAATGAAGAAATTAAAGAACTTCATGATGAAATATTAGATACTACTGTTGTACTTGAGAGCATGTGATGGGCAGGTAATGTCTTGAAAGGTTCATGAAAGGAAAGCCAGTGTCTGTCTTTAAATAAGGGAAAAGGAAGATCGAGGTATGATTCAGCCACTAGCTTAATTTCTGCTTTCAGAAAATGTTTGAACAACTGACAAAGCAAACTATTTGTTAGCACTGGAAGACAACAAGGATGTGAGTAGCAGCCAATACAAAATTGTATCAAATCCATGTGATTTCCTCCTACAGCAGGACAACAGGATTTGAGAACATAAATGCCTTTTATCTTGACTTTAGTAGAGCTTTCTGTATTGTCTTATGTAACAAATTAGGAAAATATGATCTATATCTGGTGGTTTGGCTAGATGATCTTGAAAGATCCCTTCCAACCCAAGCCATGCTATGCTATGATTCTATAAAACACTGACATAGTGTGGATACAGAAGGGTTGGGTAGGTTTCATAAGCCATGAAATGATGGTCAATGATTTGCAACAAAGAGGAAAGCATGTGTCTAGCGCGGTTCCCCAGAGATGTTTCTTCAGTCTGTGTTCAGGTTTTTTCTTAATGATCTGAAGAATATGCCACTCAATTTTCAGGTGACATGGAGCTGGGCGGCATGAGAAGAACATAGAATTCAAATTGACCTTGAAAAATTGACTAAGTAGCTTGAAAATAGTAAGATGAAATTGAATATGTACTATGTAATGTACTATATGAATATGTACTATTCTTGGGCAGGAGTAATCAACTAGATACATATGGGAAAGGAATATATAGTTAAATAGCAATACTTCAGAAAAGGAGCTGGGGGCTGCATTGGATTGCAAGGTAAGCATAAGACACAAATGGAAAAAGACAAAAGTAATTTTTATATATTCAGGGAATATAGTATGTAAGACATAAAATACTACTTTCCCTCTGCTTGTTATCATCAAGGTTACAGAACGGTATCCAAGTTTGGGGCATTGCATTTAAATAAAGGCAACTGACAAGTTCAGAGAAAAGGGTTAAGAGCGATCACAAACATACAAAATATGACCTGCATTGAAAGATTGAAGAATTTATTTAATCATTAAGAGAGGAGGGCTATGAAGACAGTAGTCAGATAGGTGAAAGAGTGTTGCAAAGAAGACGGTAGTTTGTCCCTTGTTTCCATGGTGAATAGGAAAAGAAATAACAAAATTATAGGAGGGAAAATTCCAATTAGTAACTGAAAAAACTTGCTTATGTATAAGGATAGGGAAGAGTTGGTAGAATACTGGTGAGGTTGTATCCCTAAAACTGGAGGCATTGCAGAATAGTTTAGCCCAATGTGTGTCAAGAAAATGTAGATATGCTTGATCTAAATGTAAGGCCAGACATGGCCTGATGACTACCTGTAGTCCCTTCTAGCTCTGTGATTTTTAAAGTTAGAAGTCAGTTAACATAGGTTCGTTGATTATGTTACAAGATCCCAGTTGTCAGTCTGTCTTTAGGGGTTATAATGTGAAAATATTTGAAATGAAAAGTGGAGATGCTTAAGCTCCAAACATGTTATTGGAGAGTTAACAAAACATAAAGCAAGAAGACATGCACTGTTTTGTCTAGAATAAATCCAGTGTAAAAGAGATATGAGTTCTTTTGGTACATGTGTGTGTGAAAATGAGACAGTATGAAAATATATGAAAATCTGTGATATTTAGTCATTTACTTTCCTGTTTAAGAAAATAATTTTTTTATGGTTGTAACTAGAAAGGCCACAAACTTGTATTAGACAGCTCTTTACTAAAAAAAGAAAAAATATAAGTGCTTCCTGAAATAAAGTGTGCCCTATATTTGCAGTATAACGTTGTATGCAATTGATATAATTTGAATAAAGGTTTAAAATGAAGATTGCATAAATGCATTAGGTAATGTTCTCTTCAAAATACTATAACCTACAGCACTTCAGTCTTTTCTAAGGCAAAGACTTTGTTCTGCAAAACTAATTTATAAATCATTTTCAGTTCATATGATTTAGCAGTATTCAAATAAGAAAGCCTTCACAGAAAAGAAAAATATCCCAGACTTCACAAAACTGATTAACAGATTTCTAGGGGACCCTTTGGTTGTGAATACCCCTACTATAATATCAGAAGTGCTCATGAGAGAAGAAAAGAAACAAAACCCCAACATAGGTGAGAATGCGGCTCTAGATAAGTAAAGTTCTTTCACCACTAACTTTTAATATTAAAGTGAATTGATAAGAATCAGCAAGGAAAAAAAACAAAGAAATAGGAAGTTCAGTTTTTATCTCAACTGTCATAATTTGTGAAGAACCTCTTAAAATGCTCTACTGCTAACATAAATTCTTTATATGGCCGTGATTAGGAAGCTGAGGCTTATGCTTGCACTTATGTCTGGATTTTGAATATAATGAGCTGTTCAGGTTGTGCTTGGCTTGGGATAGAACTACAGGCCCTGTGAAGTGGATGCACCCTCATGACTGAAGTCATTTTTATAATATTTTGAAGTCAGTGCATGTTCCACCCCTTCCAAACCATTCATCTGTGGAAGAGGTTTGAGTATTAGAGAAGGCACCTTAATTTTCCATTCACTAGCTGTAGCCCAGTGATGCCTGAAATGCAGGCAAACAAATTGTACAAAATCCAATTAAAAACAAAGATGCTGTAGAAATTCAACTGGTTAGAGGTGTTTGTGTTTTGGTAAAACCTGGCTTTTTGTATAATTTTCTTTTGCATGCTTTAGAACAATCAGTGGAATTTTGGTTAATTTGTATTAAAATAATAATTCATTAGTTTGGCTTGTGAGGTTCCTGGTGTATTTAAAGCCTCATACTGAAAGATTAAAGAATGAGTCAATACCAAGAGTAGCAAATCTAGTCCTGATTCTTTTCTCACACCTTCTTTAAAATATTATATTCCAGTTGACTGCAATGGAGTTATTCTTTATGTGTACTGGAGTTAAAAAAGATAAAACAGTGGTAGACACATACACGAACAGAGAAATAGAAAATAAGGAAATGGAGAATTGACCTGTCTAGTGCAGGGCTACCTCCATCCTGACAAATGTAATTGCTCCAGACAGTGATTCTGAGTCCGCAGGCCAAGTGGGATGCAGTTAGGGCTACGCTGCACTTCAGTAACCTGACCATATCCATGCTGAAAAACGCTCAGCCCTCAGGCCCATTGGATGCCCTTGCAGATTTCACGATTATTTTGTGTGTGTTGTTTCTGGTTCAAAGTGCCTGCAATAGTCTTAGAAGAGTATTGCAGCCTGCCGGATTGCAGTGATTAAAAGGAACGACATTTGTCTAGAAGAGGCATAAGAAGGATGTATCTCTTCTTCCCACGTGCGCTGGCACTCGGAGAGGCTCGTGATGGCTGATGTGATGTCTCTACCAAGCCTCTCCCAAACCCATTCTGCTTCGCTAGAATGGGAGATTCCCAAGACTACCTTCAATGCCGGCCAAAGCAGGCAGCTATGCCCGGAGGATCATGCAGGATCAAGCACCCACATCATTTTGTAGGGACATAAAAGGGAAAGCAGGAGCTGACCTAATGCTCTGCAGGAATATCTGTGTATTTTGGGATTTTCCATGACGAATTGTGGCAAGGAAGTCAGCCTTTTCTTTAGACTTGAGGAGTAAGTTGGAAAATAGCCTTCATGGCTGGGGTTTTGCTTAGTTTAGGGCCAAAAGCTACAGGATGCTTTGCATTCAGTGGACTGAAAAGGCTTTTGTGCATGTTGTCTATCTTTCTCTCCAGATCCTTATCTCTGGACCTGCCACAACTGTCCAATTTGACAGTGAATCATCCAGTTCCCTTGGTAAGGTAATTGTTAAGATTGTTGTGTGGCTTCCAGTTTAGGTGCCAATACAAGGCATGGAGACCAAAAGGATACTGTTTTCTGTAGGAGAGCTATGGGATCCTATTTTCTGTCCACAGCTTGTCTGTGCTTTCTGTGGGAATCTTGTGAGGATCTTGGCTCTCGCTGGGATAAAGCACGTGACCCTCGTGACATGTGTCTTGTCTCCCAGCTCACTGCATAGAAAAAAGGCCAAAGTGTCGCAACTGAAGGCCGTGGAGGAGGACCAGGCCGCCTTGCACTCCCCCTTCTCCACCAAGCCAGTGTAGAGGATGCTACAGAGTGGATGGGGAGAAGGCATCCATGGAGGTTCCCCCTTTAGAGGGGCACTTGGATCCAGGCTACTTGTGGGGAGACCACAGGTCCTGACAGTGTGCCCTTTCTCAAAGTTTTGGGGCAGCTGGCTGTGTCTGTGGGGGGAGTACTGGTTTACTTTGCATCACCTGCCAGACCCAGGTGCAGTGGGTAAAGCTGACAGTCCTTTGCATCCCGTCCCATGCTAATACAAGCTAGCAAATGCCGGCGCAGTAGGTTAATAGGTTGTGTGCAGTACAGAAAGGCAGCCTTGGGTACAGTTATGGAAAGAGCGTTTCCAAGCCTACACCGAGTGACCAGGAGCACCCATGGTGGTGTGTCGCATGGCTGGGGCACTCACCAGGCTACCCTAGAAATCAGGGCACTTCAGGCAGGGCAGTCTGGGCAAGAGGGTTTTCAAGAGAGGCTTTTTACTTAGAAATCCACCACAGTGACAGGAAATGTTGTCCAAGTTGCACTTTAGGCTTTTGGAAATATTTTTATTTAAATACACGTTATCCCTCATAGCTTTTCAATCTTCAGGCTTCATTTATCTTGAAGTTTAGTTTCCTCCATATGTTTACCATCAGCTAAAGAACCAGAGCTGATGAGCTGCTCAGAAATGTTTTGTCATGCTGTATACGAGTTTTTTGCTTTGCAGCTAAATGTTTTTACATTTAATTTGCACCCCTTCTGAGAAGAGATGAGTATTCACTGTTAGTACTGTTATTTCATACTTCCATAATAGCTATTCATTTGTTTGATGAGTGAATTTTTCCATTAAGGATTTCCAAGCCTCACATCACAGTAGTCTGGAGCTGCAATTGCAATTTGATGCAACCTTGGCTTGCACATAATTAGTACAGAATGGTGCATGATGCCACCATCTTCCCTATGATGGAAGCTCTGCCTTAGATGGTGCGGAGCACTTCCATTTGTTCTAAACAAAATTGACTCGATTCAGCAAGTCAATCTCACTAAAGAGCATCTTGGGACTTAATAACATGCATGCAGTATGATAAAATGTTTGGTAAGTGCAAGGGTAAACAGGGATCTTATTACAGAAAGCTATTAGATAAATTTGCAAATGGATTTGTTTGTTTATCTACATTTATAAAAAATTCTTATGCAATTCTATAGTTGAATGATCTATAGATATACTTCATAATTATATTCATTTGACTTTCAGATTGCATTTTGGATTCTACTGTGTAAGAATTTTATCAATGAAATCTAGTGAAGTGAAAGCAGAAAAAATTCAAATTTGCTTGCATTAAGCATATTTCAGGATAGGTTTAGCACTCAGTCAATTCTTTTTGCCTGTTGTAAAGTTATCAGACAACATGTCTGTCAGTTTATATCAAAATACTTTAGAAGGGCATGGTAGTAAGAGAAAAAAAGTAGAAAACTTACCTTTGTGATTCAGGACTATCATGGTTCGGGACATACACAGCAGTTTTAGGGTCTATTTTCTGTCATTATTTTTGTATTTTAGAACCAAAGACAGTTTGTGCTATATTAGAAATGCTATTTTATTAAAGGCATGGCTGTTTGGAAAATAGCAATTGAGAGCGCCTTCCAGAAGCCTTCAGTTCCCCCTCCATCCTGGAGGAAACCAGATTTATTTACGTTTTTCCAACCACAATGTCGTATCTATGATTTTGACCGTGTCAGTTGTACTGCGAAGGTAAGCAGAGTTTCATTTAGATTCATTATTTGGCCATTCATGTCTGAAATCCTACAGAATTTATACCACATGAATGGCAGGAGCCCACACTCACTCTAAAGAGGTCTAGGGCTGTTATGATATCGCTGCATAGACGTAAGACATTGCCAGCATATGCTGGGAGATGGCTTGTCCTTGGCTGGAGGAGAAGATAACTGGACGCAACACGAGGAACTACAGGACCAGACACGAGATGTTGCTCAACATAACAAGGAACAGGCTCTGAAGCTGCCAAAAGTGACCAACAGTGTCGCGAGGGATGGCCAGGTCTCACAAGGGCTGAGGAGGGTTATTGGTAACCCCATCCGTGACACCAGGTAAGGCAGAGATGACCTAGACCTAGGTAACAGCATCAGAAATACCAAATCTAGGTACAGATGTATCAAAACTGGGACCGATGAGGGAAAAGTAATTAGTGGAAAGTTGTTTATTTTGGAGGGAACAAAGGAAAAGAAAATGGGAGAAAGGGAAGAAAAAACATAAGAATATGGAGAGAAAGGGGATAAAGGGGGGTGGTCTGGCCCCACCTTGCATCTGATCACCATCTGATCACCATCTGATCACCATCTGATCTCCTAACAATGTTTCTGTGCAGAGGTGCTCTCTGTGCTTTGTGTGGGACACTAGTGAGCTTCAAGCCAAACTAGCTGGTGAGCAGGGCAAGAGATGTAGGTCTAGATACTGGAAGGGCTGTAAATCTAGGGGCTGATTACTGGAGAGACTGGGGGTTGGGGACCAGATACTGGAGGGCCTATAGGCTTATGCCAGCTGCCAGAGAGACAGATGTGTGCATATGTGTGTGTGTGCCTGCCTTTTGGGAATACACATTTACCCTCATGTCCAGACAACTGGAAAGAAAACATCTGAGTCCCAAAGTTGTTGGCTTTGCCTCCCCTTGGCTGACATTGCATACACAACAGTTGTGCCAATTCTCACAGCCTTCCTCTTCTCTGTTCCTTAATTTCTCATGACCCAACTTACTGTGATAATTCAAAATAAATTCTTTAACTTCACAGAGGATTTTAATCTCCATGCTATGCAGGGAGTGTCTGCAGTGTGAAATTTATTATAGGTGTGTCTGTGTTGCTGCTAGGAAGGCAGGCCAGGGAACATGTTAAAGCACGTGATATACATTGTCCCATGTACTTGTATCTGTGCCTGTATCTGTAGGGAATGTGGAAAGTTTTAGAGATTGTGTCAAACTATTTTAATTTAAAAATGTTTTATGAGATATATTAAATAATGTACAGACACATTCAATACCATAGAAGTTCCTTACCCTAAAAAATTCCTGAAAGAGTATACTACTTTTATTCCTTTTATTTTTTAAAATATTTGATTGTATTTTGTGTATTAAATGTGCTGTATAAATATGTTAAACTCTGAAGCACAGAACTTATTATTAGATAATTTTGCTTGTTAGCTAATTTTGTTTTCTGCAGAATCCACTTAAAATGTGTAGCTCTATGTTGTTGAGATCTTTCTTGCAAGGATGCTATTAGCTGTTATTTCAGATGTTACTATTACTATTTTAATTCTGTTATTTATTTAAAAAAAAAGGAGTGAAAATTTTCTGTGGAAAACCACCAATCTACTTTCACAACTGAAAACGATGACCAAATCATCTGAGTAAGAGGCACAGCAAGCCACAGGATTACTCTTAGCTGCTTTGAAAATAAAATAACCTGTTGAAAGTCAGTATTTGATGAAACAGCACATAAGTCTAGAAAGTTTTTGTAGAACAAGATGAAAAATTGGCGGTGATTAGTATGGTGTTTTTCTTGAATGGTAATGTAAAGGCATTCTCAGCATTATCTTTCGGACTGTATTACTTTTATAAATGTAGTTGTAACTCATAGGAGTTATGAAAATAGGTATTCAAATGTTTATTTAGTACTTCAGGAGCTCCTGCAACTTGCATAAGACCCAGCAGGGATTGTCCTTCTGCTCAGCTGCTGCTGAGATAGTCTCTTACCCTCACTAAAAAGTCTCCTCTCTACATGTTGACCAGCAGACCTGGATGACCAAAGTGGGCAAAGAAAATACGGCATCTTATAAAGTGACATTACAGCTGGTTCTCCTTCCAGTGCAACCGAGGCACTTTGAGGCAGGAGGTTTCTATGCTTTCACCAGGCAACAGCAGCAGTGAAACCCCTTGCTTCCAGCTGTGGGTTGTTGTCACGATATGTTGCAGTTTTGTAATCATCATTATCCTCTTATGCTGCTGATCAAAGCTGGAGCTTTCTGCTGTGATGGTTCTTCAGTTTGTGACTGTGCTGGTGGCTTCCTTAAGCTGACCACCTATTTGCTGTCATGACAGTATCAATTGCCACATTTTATACTCTTGAACTTTCTGGTGTTTCAAGTACCACTTACAAATTAACTGTTGATATTAATTATAGGGTTTTTTATCTTCATCTTTGCTTTTATAATTATTCCTTGCTGTCCCTTCAGGTTTTTCTGTTATGTCCATAAATCAGTCAAAACATTTAAGTCCCCTTTGAACATTTGCATTTGATTCTTACTTACATTTACTGCTTCTTCTCTTAACATCTGTTCTGACAAACTGTTCTGCCTTTTCTGATGTTAACCTGATGTGTTAAAAAATGTCTTCTCCTTTTAGTATGTTTTATCTGAATATATTGCTTACAAAAAGTGATAGATTAATGATGGCTTGTTTATTCCCTAGAAGTGATGCAGACAGAAGCAGTAGCCCCTTCATGGTGAACTCTGTCCTGATCCAGAGTGCTCTGCCTCATAGGAGCAGGGAGGCTTGTCCCGTCTGTTGCAAAGGTTGGTAAAAGTGACATACATCAAATAGGAGCACAACCCATTTCACAGGGGCTACAGGTCAGTGGCAACTCCCTGTTTTTCAGGATGTCCATGTGCTCTGGATCCCAGTGGCTGACAGCCCATGTAAAATGTTCCATTGCCCGTTTCTGAACACTTTCTTGCTTAGCAGGGCTGTGAATCACCAGTGATCAAACAAGATCTGACCTGGCCTTCTGCTCCATATCTAAAATAAACAGATTTTTCAGTCTCCATTCTGCATACCTTTGTCATTCACTGCAGCATCAGTTGACACCTGCTCCACAATAAAAAGTCCAGCAGCTGTCCTGCCCAGTCTCTTAGTGCTGTGACCAAGCTCCTACATGCATTAAACTGCATCATTTCCCCCTAGATGAGAGCTCCCATCAGCTGCTTCTGTGTGGATGTCAAGAGCCCCAACAGCACTGCTGGGACATCTGAGAAACCAATTGCATGACATGGATCCATTGAGGTATCCATCAACTGGATGCTGGATGTCATGTCTACTGTGAAATATCAAAAAGCATAATGCACCTTTGAAGCAAGTTTTGGGGGAAACCCAGGATTTATGGGGAAGTAAGCACAGTGCCATAGAGTTTGACAGCTGTCCAAATTCACACGAGTTTAACATAAAGATTTCTGCAGAAACTAACAGCTGACACCCAGTAACAATGAACAGTCAGCCACATAAATATTAATATATAACTAAATTAATTTAACCAGTCAACAACACAGAATAATCAAACAGGGAGAGCAGATTACCCTTGGAAACTGGTAAACTGAAGAAACTCTGGAGAATCTTCTCTATGTAAACATTGCTGTATCATACCCTCATATCCCGGGAGCCCTCATAGGAATCCATATTTCCTAGTGTCAAAACTTGTTACCAATGGATCATAAGTTGGGGGGCGGGCGGGGGGGAAAGCCATGTGAAAATCTTGTAATAGCATAAAGTTTGGAAATCTAAATGAGAAATTATAGGCTTGTTATCAGTATTTTTTTCAGCTGCAGTGTCAGACTAAACACAATACTATGAAAGTTTTTGTTTGCCTCCTGGACTAATAAAAAGAAGAACCTCTATAAACCCAGAATATCTATCAAAACCCACCAAACAGGCATGCTGCTTCTTTTTCAGTAGAGCCAGAGGACCTTTTGCATAGCCACTTCCTAATATTTGCCCCGAAAACATACTGCTTTTGAAAGCAATGCCACAGTTTTTAAAACTTACTTTACATTTTTGAAATGAGAGGTCTCATTGTGTGCTCTGATGATTGCAGTTACTTAATGATGGTTACCAAAGGATGTTTGTAATAAGTACATTTTGCATGTGAAAGGTGCTATATAGTCAATGATTATAACACACAAATTTGAAGATATTAGGCTATCTATCTTCCTGACTAAAACTGTGACTAAATCCTTGTGCTTTATCGCCAAATCAGGTCTGGGATAACTTGACATGTTCAGTGAAAAAGCTTTTGAGAATCTCAACTGGTTTGCCTCCAGTGAACACCAGACTACACATTATTCTGTGGAACATGACTGTCAAACATTTTTGTTGGGTTGATGATGCGTGAAAGATGGAAATCTTTTGCATCAGCAGGAATGGTCTCTTCAAGATGTTCATGTCATAGTGCTCCTTTTTCAGGCATGGACTTAGCCTCTCCTCCCCAGGTGAGTCCCTTGAACAGGAAAAAAGAAATAAGTGCCTTATAATTTTCTGGCTTGATGTGTTTTTTAAGTACACCTTTTTTCTCTGTTGAGTAATAAACACCAAAGTGCTGTTACAGGCAGTAATTTCTCTTCCCTATCGTTAATGAAGATTTTTACAGCTAGTCTTCTCTGTATTTCTGATACAGCCTGACAAGTTGAGTATATTAAATCATTAAGCTTCTCTTCACAGTATTTAGCAAAACAGCATAGAAAGGAGATGGCAATCATTTTCATTTTTAGTACAGAAGCTCAAAATTGTCTGGCAAGCTCTGTTACCCCTTGGATAATCCATAGAACAAAAGGTAGAAGAACAAATCTAATTCCCACTACAATCTTAGCAGCTCCTAAATCCTTCAAGGATACTTGTGGCTTTGATTACACTTGGAAAAAATGTAATCCAATTTTATATTGCTGTTGTATATAATTTCTTGCTTTTTGACTAAACATTATTTTCCATCCAGAAATCCCCATGTGATTTGAAAACACTGCCCACATCACTGCTATATATGAATGTGTTGCTGCTGGCAGAGAAATGACTATGGAGTTTTTTGCAAAGTTTTTATCAATTATCATTTGCCTGTGAAAGTATATAGTATATTTGCGTTATCCTAGGAATACCATAAGTGTGGCCATTAGTGGGAGGGCAGGAAGAAGAGTGAGGCATTATTTTTCTTTTTCTTCTGAATCTTTTTAATGCAGGCTTACACAGAATTCCCAGGACAGATCGCATTTGACACAGCAAAAAAATATTCTTGCAAACCTGCACAAAGTCTGTTCTGTATTCAGGTGGAATAAAGTCAGCATAATGAAAAAGCAGTGTTGGGCTCCTCCTGAGTCTCTGACAAAGGCACAAATACTGGCTTTTTATTCTCTGCTGCTGTACTATTCAAACAGAATAAAATATCAGTCATGCATTTTTTTAATATGTCTGAATGATCTCTCTTGGCATTTCAGGCTTGGTGCACAGTGGGCTGGGTACTTGAGTTTTAATTTTTCTGTTCAGCTAAATAATGTAACTTTTCATGGTCCCTCTCCTCCTGGAGCCCTCTTAACAATCGTTGAAAGATTTTTTTTTTTACTTTAAGTACATCTTATACTTCAATATTTGTTATACAAATTCTCCACAAGCCACTGGCAACCACTGCCAGTGGGCCAATAGGCACATGAGCATCAGCTAGACTGTGGGCAAGGGTGATTTTGAAGAAACAATGATGTTAGATATTTCTGCTTGAAACAGCTCTAGGAGCCTAGGGTGGATATTATTTCATTCTCTGACACCCAGGAGAACTGAACTCTCATCTCTGACCCCAAAGGAGACCCCAAGGGCCAGCCTCAGTGAGCAATCGGAAATATAATGGTGTTACTTTGCACTTGCTGCAAGATGACATATTCTGTTTTCAGTGGTGTTAGGAAAGATATTCTTGAAACATTTCTGCCTGCCTCCTACACATGACAAGTGTTTCTGAAAAACTGCATCTTAGTGGTTACACCATAGTAGGTACTAGTAGGTCATCTGTTGATTTGTTGCTCAGAGGCAAATTTTCTTTTTTCTCTATCCAGACAAGTTGCCAAGACTCCCTCACAAAAGGCTGCTTGTTTTCAACTCCAAATATTTTTCACCATTTCTTTAGTCCTTCAAGCAAGTGGCTCCACTAATCCATGACACAATTATTAGAAAAAGGGAAACATGATACAGGCTGCACAGGCCACTTGCAGCTCATGAAGAAATTTGTGTGCTTGCTGACTGCCCAAGAAGCATCCTCACTTATACCTACCACGCCGGAGCAGTGACGATCAGGCGACGAGATACTGCTGAGCATCCTGCAAAGCAAGGGCTCCCTGCGCACGTGGAGGGAGCATCGCAGCAGCTACACATCTTTCTTTCCCCTTCGAGAACTGGACGTACGTCATAAGAAATGGCTGCACGTGGCAGTCAAAAGTCTGCACAGAGCCAAGGCAAGTATAATCTGGTTTAGGATCTGGAAGCAGCAGGATAAATTTAAGCGTGGGTTAAACACCACCCTGGCATTCACCCTAGGTCTGGGGCAGATTTCGTAGCCTGTGCTAAGTTTCGTGTTGCCATGGCTACTGTGCCCTCACTGGGTGGTTAAAACACACTCGAGGGTTTCTGTCTGAGCGGCAGGACTGTCTTTGACTGCGTTTAGATCCATCTCGTGCGCTGTCATCTGGACCAAGAAAACTCTTCACTGACTTGGTTTGTAAGCTTAGCCTCTCTCTACCCCAAAACCTGCTTTGCTGAAGTAGGTTGTGCATTATTGAATCTACTTTTAAATAAAACATAAAAATGAAAAGGGAAAATAAGGAGCCAGAGATTTCAGTGCTAATATTAAAATTGTTTTCATTATTTTAGGGAAATGTAGTACTCAAATTATTGTTCACTCTGCACTTTTTATATGCACAGCTGAGGCTAAACTTGCCTGCATCATATTTTCATACCAAAAATTTAGCTCTGAATAACCATTGCTTTTAGTCTGGTACTCACAGAGGACACCCAAAAGTGATTTGATTCCTAACTCTTTGTCTTCTACAAGAATGAAATCTAATGAAGCAAATTATATTTTCTTCACAACTGAATTCAGTGGTTCATGTACTGGGTTCTCTTGCATTTTTGGCCTTAGCCAAGTTTCCCCCTCCTGCTGAAGAGTGTAAGATTTCAGTCGGATATATTGTAAGACTATATACACAAAACAGTGCAAAATAACTGAAGCAAAGCTTAGCTCTTTTTGTGCAAAGTCATTTACACCAAGACACTGGAATCTGGAAAACTCCCAGAAGAGAAGAGTGGCTGAAACAGATTTATACACTTTTATGGAAGATGGATAACATATTCTGCTTGGCGAGGAAGCTAGAATGCTTTTACAAAGCCCAGCAGCCCTCTCTGCATGCTAACAGTATGTCTCTGTTTGTGGAAACACAGCATTCCTGTTCTGTCTGCTCTCTTTTGAGCTGAGTGCATGCAACTTTTTCTTCTTGGATGTCTTTATGTTGTAAAGGACAGTGGAGCAGTTTTCATTTGCCCTTGCAGGTAAAGGCCAGGATTGCTGATGGCTGCTGTGCTCCAGCCTCACTTCTCACCCTGCGCCCAGTAAAAGCACTAGCAGCGTCAGCTGAGGATTTCCCCAGTATAAGGGAATCAGGAGTAATCCAAAGAGTAGAGAAGGAAGAATAAGCTCTGGTCCCTACTTTTCATAGCTACTATCTGTTCTGCAACATTAAATAGGAAAAGGCATGAGTTCTCCTTTCTGTTTTGATATAGTCATTTCTTACAGCAACTTTCAAAATCAACTCTTTCAAAGACAAAGTTTCCAACATTCTGAAGCCACAAAAGTGAAGATAAATTATGTAGACTTCTTACAATCACAACAAACCCAGGACTGAAAAAGCTGTGCTGGTATAGAATAATGTGTAGTGATTCTTATATACATTGGGCTGAATTCAGAACAGTTGATACTGTAGCGGATGTGACTCCATGGAGGCTGGTATGCCTTGGGCACTGGGAATGTTTGTAATATTCTGGGAGATTTGTCAGACACCTTTACATAGTGTCAGCTTCACCTCATTTTCACTTTGTTTTGCTTTCCCTTCCATGGCAGTCTCCAGCCACATTGAAAGCACAAGAGTGAGGTTAAAATCTGGGTACATAAGAATAGGATCAGGAAGTGAAACCACCACAAGGTTCCTAGTGACCTTGAAGGAAGGTAAAGTGCTATGGTATGTGGCAGGAAATTTTCTCAGCGTGTACATGGATAGACAATAGTCATCCACTTTATCTGACCTTTATTTTCTTCTTCTTCAGTGCAATCACACACAATTATTTATGTACCTGGTATTAGAATTTCATGCTGTTATATCTGTACACACAGCATGTGTGTATTTACCCATGGATATGTCACATGCAGAAAACTATCACTACGTCAGAAAACTCCAAGGTATCTTCTAGTACGTCCAACCACACTGCCACAATCTTTAATTCTTGACCTGCCAAACTACGTTACATCTTTTCCTGTCTTTCAGAAAAATTGAGCTCTTTCTTGTTCTGTGACTGTGGAGGAAAATGGGAAACTGAATATCAGTTATCTAATCTTTTGTTTTTCCCTCCTCTGAGCTCGTTTTATCTTTTACTCCTGGCTGCTGTTATTCGTCATGAAAAGCTTTTGCATAACTTTGCCAAAAACTCAGAAAAGGACATTTTCAATTTTTCTATTCCTGTTTTTTTCCATTTGTCAAATAAACATTTCTACATAGATGTGGATATGTAGGCATCAAAGCACCATGGAAAACACTTTAATCCAAGCATTCCCATTTTAGAAAGGAGATACCAAGCAGAAAGGGCCAATGTTGGCTCCTTTTTGTGATGCAGCTTGTGGCCTACAAACTCTTGTATCTTACGGGGACAGATCTTACGTTAGGTTCAAGAAACAAAGAGTGAGGGTCCAAGCAGAGAGCAGAGATAGTAGCCAGCCTTTCCTTTCTCCGCTGTGTAGACACGCTGCATCCCTGAGCTTGGCTGTAATTGCTGCTTGAAGTTACAGCCATTTGCAAAGTTGCAGCTGGAAACCTTTGGAGTTGCTAGGGTGTCCCTCCTCTCCTGACCACGCTCTCGTACAAAGAGTTTAGCTGCCAGCAGAGGGTCAACCGCATCCGGCAGCGTGACACCAGGGCACTCGTGCTGCTCTGCCCTCCTGCCATGCCGCAGGGCGTGGGGATGCTTGGTTCCTGGGTCAAACGTGCATCCTGAAATTGAGCAAGCCACAATTTTTAAGCCCTCCTCTGAGTTCCCAGGTGGATAATAGCAGGGGTATATCTCTGTAGATAAAGTTGAAATTCTTCAATAAGATTATGACACTGGAGTGATAAGGCCAATACAGGTATTTAAAATAGGAAATGTTTCACAGACGGCTAAAAAGTGGAGTGCTGGCCTTTGGGCCAGACTTTGAAGCTCTTGTTTCATTCCACTTATCAGGACTGAAATAGAAACAGTTAGAGGGAAAAAGGAAGAGGTAAAGCCAAAAGTTCAGACATTAGCAATATGTAGCTCGCAGCTCACCTTGCAGGCAGCAGTTCCCTGAAGCATGGCCAAAGAAAGTGGCGGAGAGAACCGAAGAAAGAACTCATTTTTATTGGTAAACATTAGTCAGCTTGTGATTAATAATAACTTCTTTTTGTATATGATTTAAAAGCCACCCTCATCTGGGATGTTATGACAGGAGATGCCCAAGAATGCAAATTTTGGTAGCTAGGACACAAAAAGCAAAGCCAACCATGACAAGAAGGAATATTTTAAAATATTCCTTCTGCAAGGATTAATAAATAGCTTTTGAAGACTTTTTTTAAAAAGTTTGAAAAGTTCCATTTCCTGAAGTTTTTTTCTCCCAAAATTTTGTGATTAAGTTCATGCACAGACTTACGAAGAAGCTTTTTATTCTTGCTTTAAATGCATATCTCTCTGTAACCTGAACTGTGGTGTTATGACAGCCTGAGCTCACTGTGAAAACATATTCCATTTCCTTCGTTGCCCTTGCATCATTTCCCATTTTTTATGGTGTTATTGCGCTTCATAACTAGTATGCTATATTCTTCCCTTGCAGAACACAGATAGCAAAGGATGCCATAGATTCTTTAGACAGAAGCCACCTGTGAAATTTATGTATTTACATTAGTAGAAGACAGAGGACTTGAGTGATGCTTTTGCAGTTTTACGTACAGCATAAATCATTTACTTGTTCTCTGTTTGTGACAGTCTGCAGTTTAAGCAAATTATTTGCTGACACAAAACGTAACTGGAACTGTAAGTTCAGAAGCTTTGCTGTGCTCTTTTATGTGCTCCCCTTTCTTCCCAGAGCGTTTTGATCTCCCCTGAAGAAATACTTTGAAACTCAAAGCTTTTTTTTTCTTATGAGCTGCATGCTGGGTAATAATATGAGGACCATGTTCTAGTTGAGCAAAAATGGCTTCTCTTTAAAAACAAGAATTTTCAGAGTTCTTCCCGCAGCAGCTAGATTTTTTTTTCAGCCATGTGCACAGAGTGATTTCCTAGTGCCTGCTTCACACTCTTCCTTCCCGCAGCTTGGTCTCCTTCTTCCCTAGTATCATGCTGTTTCCTACATGGGCAGTTTTTAGAAAGAGCTGTAAAAAGCACCTTTTAATTTAGGCCTTTCCAGTAAACCAAATGATTAATTCCAAAGCCAGTAGCAGAATGGTCTAATTAGAGCTGTCCTGGCACAGTGGCACTCTGCCTTATGCGGAGTATCAATTATTTCACTACATGTAATGTTATTTTGGCTCCTCCTGGAGTCAGTCTTGATGTGACAGAGAAACTCTAACCTTCAGAGAGTGGGAAGGGACATCCCAGCATGACTGCCTTCTGCAAATTCTTACCTCCTGGAGAAGTGCAGTCATTCAGGGCTGCTGCCAGAGAGATGCCTCCCTTCCCTCCTGGCTCAGTGCTGACTTTACAGGTAGGCAGGAGGAGATGAAAGTCCTGGGATGATGGGTAGGTCTTCTCTCTCCTTTCACCTGCAACTTTGGGCTTGGGAAAGAGCAGAAGCAGGTTCTTCCAAACGTCATTGGCAGGGCAGTGGCCAGATTTAACATCTAGGGGTGAGATTACAGAATTACAAAACAGGATTTGCTCAAATCCAGAATGATTCACTGCCCAGAAATAAGTGGAGGGATGACTCAGAGTCTTGCCTGCTCAGTGGGAATTTATATCCAATGGCAAGTGTACTTGGCTCCAGGGTCAGGATGTTTCTGGAATGTGTAAGTCTCTAGGACCAGCTGCCAAGGCCTGTTCAGTGTGACTTCACAAATCCCCGTCCTCCTGCCTCTTTCTACCCTAGCTCCCGGTGTTGTGTCACTTCCTTCCATCCCAGAAGGATGGAAGAAAACTCCAGACAACCCCAAAAGCCTCCAATACCCCTTAGCAACTGACACATGCGAGTGATGGATAAAGCTCCAATGCATGTGGCAGTTATTGTGCTTCTTAGTCCTCATCTACTGAAATGAAAGTTCATGGAATAAGTCTATTTTCAGTACTTCCCCTTCTCCCTCCTTCCTCTTCTGCCTGATATTACAGCCTACCAGTGTTTTCTGGCAAAATTAGAGAAGTGTCAGCATCAGAAGTACATTCAGGCAGCTTCACTTCTGGTGCTGGAGAGGACAAACATCTGGCTTGTAGGAAAATGAGTGTGCTGCCATGTCTGCACCCTTTTGCCTCTAATTCTTTGCTGCCTTTGCCATCCACTGCAGTTCAACCTCCTTCTGGTTGGATCCACCAGCAGTGATGATACTTTTCCACCTCTGTCTGTCTTGTAGCTTCCTGTACTATTCATTGCACATCAGCTTTTAGGCTCTAACTTCAAAGTGGGCCCCTCTTTGAGTGCAATATGGACTTGGTGACCCCCAGCGGTCCCTTGCAACCTAAATTGTTCCCTGGTTGTATGATTCTGGCTTCACTTGTGTCTGGACAGGCAAGTGGAGTCACTCCAGTCTGGGAAGAATTCTGAGAAAAATTGCATGACTTCCTACTGACAATTATTTAAGTTTGAAAGCTGACCAGACTGGACCCAGTATGAAGTTTATTGTGTCCCCAGACACAGTAAAGGAGGGCACTTGGCAAATTAGATTTCCATGTTTTAATGGGAGGCTACTTTCAGGGGGGCTGTGCCAGGCCATGAGGTTGTCTCACTGCACATTTGTTTGGAGGATTGAACAGCCAGATCTATTTGAAAGGTAACCTAAACTATAGACTTTGTGCTGTAAACAGAGGTGCCAAACGTATATCTGTTCACCTACAAGTCAGAACTGGAATAGAGTTGCCCAAATATAGGATGTGGGCAACGGATTTGAAAATCTGACTTAAAATGTGTATTCCAAAAAAAGAAAGGCATCAACAAATATCTCTCCCATGTTAAAGACAAATCTTGAAGACATACATGCACTCAACTAAAAGTTGCTCAGCTCTGTCCCACAGGTACGAGGTCTGCAGATTTTGCAGTCGGAAAGGAAGGAGCTCCCTGGGTGAAGGAGAGCTCCCAGAAAAGAGTTTAATGGACTATTTTCTTTTTCTTTGTTAATGTTCTGTGTCTTCTATAAAAATAAGAACTATCATAGAAAAATTCATTTTGTCAAGGAGTTTAGCATGCAGTCTCTCTAACACTGTTTATAGTGCAGATGTGTGGAGCCTGGGTCCCATCATGATGACAAATAATGTCTCACTGCTCCCTTTGACTGCCCCTTTCTATCTGTATCCATTGTGTGTCTTGTCTTCTACTTAGATTAATTCAGATTATAAATGCTTTGTGACAGGTGCTGTCTTGTTCCATGTTTATGAGATACTTAGTATGATTAGCTGAACATTTGCTGGATCACTGTTTTTTAACCTCATTTGGTGAAAAAACAGAGTGCAGACCTGCACTTGTGCCCTGGACGTATGCATCTGGGAATCGTACTCTGAAACTTGTCTTCATCCAGCCAGGAAGCAGCTGTCCTACTTTGAGTGACAGAGGAGGAAGCAGGAGAGCACTGTGAATTTTAAGGGAGCAGAAACCTCTGTGGTCGGTGGAAAAAGACCCATCTTCTGGGTCTTTCTTGGTGAAAATACAGTGACTGTGGCTGCTTTGGTAGTATTTGCATATCATGAGAACAAGCTGTTCTTGTGGCATTTTTGGCTTGTCCATCTGGTGGGAAAAACAAGGGATGAGAGGGAAGGAAAGGAAATGTCAAGAGGACTCTGAGTGTCTGGTCGTGTGCGTGTGTACACGCATCAGGTAGGAAGAGGGAGAGAAATATTAAGGGAGAAAAAATTAAAAGGGTATGAAAAGTGGGAGGGAAGTGAGCAGAGGAAAAAAACCCTAAAAGGAAGCAGATTGCATCCCTGTAAAAGACAGAAACAAAGAGGTTGTCAGGGAAGGATACAGAAGGAAAAGAGAAGGGGGGGGGGGGGGGGGGGGGGGGGGGGGGCGGAGAAAATTAGACATTTTTGGGTTACTTCCATCAGTTTTGTCAGAAATCGAATTAAGCCCTTTACCAGCCATTTGTATTGTCATCTGACTTTAGTGGTATATGTATTACTGAACTACCACAAAGAGTCTTTGTGGTAAAGTGTCTATGAAGCCCTCAGGAGTCTGAGCTGAGGGAGACACGTGAATTTTGTTTTTCTGCTTGCACATTTATCTAGGGGTTTTGATTATTTTTAAATTTTCATAAATAATGTAGCTATGACTTCCTTTATTATTATGACCAACTATTGAGGCTATATCTGAGATAGCAACCAAAGAGAAACTCTGTTGACCTTTTTATAGCTACTACTCTCTCTCTTCCACTTGCTGTCCCATTTCACTATGGAGAAGGTTTTTTAACTATGGACTGACATCTCACAACCTGTCTTTGGATGATGGTGTTTCAGACAGCCACAGTATTCAGCGCTGATGTCAGAGTTGCTGGGATGGCACTGGGCAAGCTGTGGCTTATTTGAGGCTTTGTGCTTGTGTGCAAAGAACAGGCTGCTGAGGGACAGTGGGCTTGTATGAAGAAGAAATCTCCCACAAATGCTGAGGAGACCATGCCCGGGTATGCCCAAGAGAGTATCTCCTCACCCCTCCATGTGAGGTAATCCAGATGTGTCTCTGCCAGGACTGCTTTGGAGGAGGTCCCTGCCCTGTCTCCCCATGGAGCCAGCCAGGGAGGTATGCACCATGCAAACACATGGCTCCTCCAAAGTGTGTGCCATGCAAATGTATAGCTCTTCCAGTCATACCAGTATTAAATCTGCCCTTACTTCAAGGACTAAAATGCATGCAAGGGAGGACAGCCCTCCTCTGGAGCAGAGCAGAGCAGAGCAGAGCAGAGCAGAGCAGAGCAGAGCAGGATGAGGTGGGTGGCTGTGCAGCTCAGGGCTGCACTGGGAGCACCAGGAGAAGAAACACAGAGGTCTGCTTGTTCTGTTTATCAACTGTACCTACCATGACCTACTGTTGGGGTGGAGCTGCTCAGCTGATAAATTGCATCTGTTTTTAACTAGGGAAGCTGCACAGCAGGAAGTCAAGCCACAATCAAGAATACCTACCAGCAGAGAAACCAGCACCTGGGGCTGGAAATGGAGTCACAGAGGGGATGTAGGAATTGCCAGCAATATTTGAGCAAGTCTTACTGAGACTGTGGGGACCTGGATATCCCTGAGACTCATCAGCATCCTTGGAGTAGATGAGATTATCGGTTTCACATACTGTTTTGCATTTGCTTTTTTATTACCCATTCTATTTCTCATTTTAATACTTTGAAGATTTTCTTTGTCATCTGTGTAATTTTAATTAAATAAATTGGCTTTTAATTTTGACTCAGTGCCTTGAGACCAATCTATTTCTTTCCTGTTGTCATTTCTGTCCATGGCATACAGCTCTGGCTGACATATGTAGTCTGTCTAAATACCAAAGGTTTTTAAAAGTGGGAGCAAATGAGGAAAATGTCAGGAAAAAACCACTACAGTCTAGCTGTGATTTACATGGAAAAACATTTGTAATCTCAAAGCTGATTGCCGGGATAAGTTCAAATGCTGAACTCAGACAGAAGTCCCCATTGCTGATCAAAAGTAGACACTGTTCTTTGAACAGAGCCACCCACACCTAAAAAAGTGATTTTATCTTGGGGGCAGATGACTGCAGTACAGCTCTCAAAACCTGGATTGTTACCACAGTACTTCCACTGAACGGCGAGGTGACACTCCTGCTTCAGTGGCAGAGCAGGTATTACAAAATCTGATGTGGGTAATACAAATCTTTCTTACCCACATTTTGTGTTGATCAAACAGGTGAAATCTGGTCTTTTTGCCGCTCTTCTCTTGCATCCTGCTTGTAAAATGGACATAAAGATACCAGTTCCTTTGAGGAAAGCTCTTATGTGAGAGCTAGAAGCTTTCTCTCCTCATTCAGGTTAACCCACTGATTAAACAGGTAGCTGCAAAGCCCAAGCCAAAAATCTTATAAGAATCTCAATAAAAATCAACGTCTCCATGCCCCAAAATACTGTGGGGAAAAAAATCTATTTCCAGTCATATACAGTGAGAAGTCACTTAGCATCACTGATTAAGAATTATTACTGTCAAGAACAATTCATTGTCATTATGCTGTTACTCATTGAAGGTATAGGCAGGAAAAAGGCAGGAGCAGTTTGCAAAGATCTTGGGAAGAGGCACACAAGTTACAGAAGACTTTGGAGGAGGCACCAAGAAGGCACACCATACTGTATTTAGCTGGAGTGCTCCCTGTGCCTGCAGCATCTCTGAAAAGGGCGTAGTTTTCTTACAGAAATAAGTAGGCCCGTTACGTTATAATCCAGCACGTGGTATATGAAACATATGGACGAGGGGCTAGTGAGACTCACAGCAAGGAAGAAAGTGTAATTAAGAAGCAAACAAAGCTGAGTCAGGCATGTATGTGCCGACCAGGCAGGGGCATCCAGTGGTGCTGTGCGAATGTACAAGGACATAAGCGGTGTTTGACCTGAGAAATGAAATTACTAGGGATATACTGTGCAACTATGATGGTACCAACAGGCAAACATAAGTTGTTGAGGAATACACAACAAAACATTTCTGGAAATTATAGTAGGTCTTCTATTCATTGCTTGGCATCACATATTTGACTGCAAAACAAAACTGAGAGAGAAAAGAGTATAACCATTTTGGGCCCTGTTAGGAATTTTAACAGACTATAAAGATATATTCCATGGTGCTGATGTGCAGATGCTGATGGGGAAATCATGAGATTACTGGCAAGCCAGCAAAGAAAATGAATTATCTTACACTACTGAGTAGACCAGCAGCCCTGTAAATGTCAAGAAAACTTTTAGGAAAGCTAAAGTTTTGTATCAGAAGCTGATATTTGCATAAAATCACTGAACAGATTTCCCCTTATTGAAGACGAAATCTGAATTTACTGTATAGTTTATGAAAAGACCATACTACGTGGTAATGCCATGGCAAGTCAGGCTGTAACACCGCCAAAACAAATGTTGAGAGGTGAATATTGGACTAAACGTAGGCATACTGAAGCTGAGGAAAACTCAGATCCTCTTAATCAGGAATCTGTTGGCTTCTGAGGAAATCTGGACAGCCCAAGGGAAACTGGGTTTTCCAGCATGGAACAGTTCTGTCATTCGATCTTAGCTCTTTGCAAGGGTACAAACACATCACAAGCCACTGGAAAGCATCGTGTAGAAGCCATTGACCAAATATTATCCAGGAAAGGTACTCCTTGTGACAGATAAACTGAAGAGGGTGTATTTCTCTGGTGCAGCTTAAGTGGCTCAGGAAATAGAATAACATCTGTATTGGGTTTGCGTGGCAAGGTTTTGGTAGCGGGGGGGCTACAGAGGTGGCTTCTGTGAGAAGCTGCTAGAAGCTTCCCCTGTGTCCGACAGAGCCAATGCCAGCCGGCTCCAAGACGGACCCACCGCTGGCCAAGGCCGAGCCAGTCAGCAACAGTGGTAGCACCTCTGGGATAACAGATTTAAGAAAGGGGGAAAAAGTTACTGCACAGCAGCAATTGCAGCCAGAAAGAGGAGTAAGAATCTGTGAGAGAACCAACTCTGCAGACACCAAGGTCAGGGAAGAAGGAGGGGGAGGAGGTGCTCCAGGCGCCGGAGCAGAGATTCCCCTGTAGCCCGTGGTGAAGACCATGGTGAGGCAGGCTGTCCCCCTGCAGCCCATGGAGGTCCACGGTGGAGCAGATATCCACCTGCAGCCTGTGGAGGACCCCACGCTGGAGCTGGTGGATGCCTGAAGGAGGCTGTGACCCCATTGGAAGCCCATGCTGGAGCAGGCTCCTGGCAGGACCTGTGGACCCATGGAGAGAGGAGCCCACGCTGGAGCAGGTTTGCTGGCAGGACTTGTGACCCCATGGAAGGGACCCACACTGGAGCAGTCTGTTCCTGAAGGACTGCACCCCATGGAAGGGACCCACACTGGAGCAGTTCGTGAAGAACTGTAGCCCGTGGGAAGGACTCACGTTGGAGAAGCTCATGGAGGACTGTCTCCCGTGGGAGGGACCCCACGCTGGAGCAGGAGAAGAGTGTGAGGAGTCCTCCCCCTGAGGAGGAAGGAGCGGCAGAGACAATGTGCGATGAACTGACCACAACCCCCATTCCTCATCCCCCTGTGCCACTCGGGGGAGGAGGTAGAGAAAATCAGGAGTAAAGTTTAGCCTGGGAAGAAGGGAGGGGTGGGGGGAAGGTGTTTTTAAGATTTGGTTTTATTTCTCATTATCCTACTCTGATTTGACTGGCAATAAATTAATTTTTTTCCCCCCAATTCGAGTCTGTTTTGCCCATGATGGTAATTGCTGAGTGATCTCCCTGTCCTTATCTCAACCCATGAGCCTTTTGTTATATTTTCTCTCCCCTGTCCAGCTGAGGAGGGGAGTGATAGAGCGGCTTTGGTGGGCACCTGGCATCCAGCCAGGGTCAACTGACCACAACATCATATTTGAATTTTTCCTGCTTATGGCAAGAGGCTCTAGATTGAGTAGCATCACCTTGAGTGAATGCTAGGAAAAGAAAATTATTTATGCACTCAAACAGTCCAGTTCATAAGGAGACAATGTCATAGGAATATGTTTCTGTCACTGGTTGGAGGATAATCTGTGCATTAATGACCAGGCAGTAAACACAGAAAATTTATACTTAGGATATTAAAAAGCCTTAGGTGAATTTGGAAATAAACATACTGTTGAGGAATGAACATCCAATGAACCTTATGGGATGTGTAACTACAACAATCAAGAACAGCAAAGAATATTTTACCCTTTGGAAATCCCAGCCCACCTATCAGAAAGATCAGATTAGTTTGTTTTTACAGAAGAGAAGTAAAGGCAAAGATTGTTTCTCCATTCTCTGGAATATGGGCTATCCCAGAGATACTAAAGCCAGGTAACAGAAGGTATATGGAAACTGAAAGGCATGTAAGGATGTGTAATTCTTACACAATGCTCCAATACGCTGTAGTAGAATTCAAAAAAGAATCTTTGCTGTGTTGTTGTCATGCCCAGAAATGTTGAAGAATAATAGTAATATTTTTCTTAAGAAACAAAAATTAAATAGGTATTTACTTGGAATCCAGAAGAATAGCTTCCAACACCTGTGAAATGAAAGTGCTTTCACACAGAAATAATTGAGCCCATCGTTTTGCATAAAACTTAATAATACATTAAATGAAAACCATGACCCTAATCACATACTTCCTTTTGCTCTGAAATAAGGAAACCAGCAAAGATCATTACATTTACATTACTAGCATTGTTTTTCTCAATGCCTCATTTCTTCCCAAGGCTCCCACAAAGCCATGGAAAAGAAGAGTCAAAAGTAAAAAGAGCCAAGAGGCAGCAGGGCTTACCTATCCACAGCACTGCTGCTCTGTGCAGAGCAGAGATCAGCAGAAATGTGTCAGAAAATCAAGGCTCTGCTTTCTGCTAGGGCACTCTGTTACAACAAATAGCTAGCATGTACAAATAGCTAAGATAACACATAGTAAGCAGAGACCCAGCTACAATAAAAGAGACAAGAAACAGAGACTGCTAGGCACATTGTCAGCCATCAAATGCCCATATAAACTAATTGCAAAGGAGGGACCTGCGATGCAGGTAAGAAGAGTGGGTTATAAACTCAGGATAGCAGTGAAGCTGTAACAGAAGATAACTTCAAAGTAGGGGCAGACTATAAAAAATGAAAGCCTTTTTTTAATTAAATAAGTGTCATGAAATTGGAAAAAAAGCAGCAAGCTCCTTTTCCCTTCCAGCAGCTAGAGGGGAGTGGAGTTTCAATTTTATAAATTGCTAACTAATCTGGAGCTAATATAAACTACTAATCTCTTACTTATGCCCCAGGTCTAACATCCTCCTCATTCCTGCATTTGAAAGTGTCATTCAAAATGTTTAGGATATTGAAGTTTCAACTTTCCTGGGGAAATGAAGAAATAACTGTGGTTTCTGAGGAATATTTTAAAATTATTTTCTACTTAATAACTGTTGCCACAGCTCAATTAAACAAAAAAAAAAGTAAAAAAAAAGGATTTCCCAACAGAGTTTAGATGTGTCCAAAATAACACATGATGACTGACAGCATGGTATGTCATCAGTGTTGCCGTTATCCCAAATAATAGAAAATCACCACATGCATACAATTAGGCCACTGAAACAACCTTAACTCTGCCCCATAATCCCATGGTGCAATAGCTATATGATTATGATTATGATTAAAGCTTCTCAGTGTCTGCAGTCCTAGAGCAGAATAAATTACTTTTTCATTTTTTGATATTTTATTTTCAATTCTTTTACACTAACCTCTGTTACCTTTGCTGCAATGAGTAGAATTTTGAAAAGAAAAGTTTAAGATTGCATGGCATTTGGTGCCAAGATTAGCATAGCTGAAAATTCATCTGCATATGACTATTCCCGTCAGTGAAGCTATCAAAGAACTTCTCTCTTTTCAAAGAGGTTTTCAATCCTGTTGCTCTTAATGGGACTGAGGGCAAATGTCCCCTCTTGTGCTCTGATGGTCAGCACCTTGCTTTGTTTCCAACACACACAAAGTCAACAACATAATGCTACTGGTTAAGTTGAACCCCCAGTTAAGCTGCTCCTGTAGGGGCACCTAATTGACAGGGTGAATTTGCCCATGCTCTTCTGCTACCAGCTAACCCAAATCTTCACTTTTTGATAGTACATTGCTGCTGTTTACTAGCTGAATTTTGTCTACACTGTCAGAAGCCTGGAGTCCGTGGTAGGACAAGGTCCTATTCTGTGAGGAACATAAATGGATATTTTCTTCTAGCCCAGGTAATGGGCCTCACGTTTACGTAACAGAATTATTTGAGTTCAGTTTTCCCTTTGAAGTTCCAAGTATAATGGCAAGGGTGACCACACATTTGTTACATCTCTTGTTTTGGTTCATCACCATAAAAAGCCAATGCAAATGATTACTGATAGCCATTCCTGTAGAGCTCTTTGACATTTCTGTGCAAGATAAGCTCTAGCTGGCTTTCTTTTCCAAGTTTCTAAACTATTCATTCTTGCTCCTTCCCATCCCCCACTTTTGAGGCTTTTTATGTTATGAATTTTCTTTCTCTTTGTCTCTCTTTCCTGGCAAGCATTCTCTTTGCAGCTAAGTCCTTCCTTTCTGTTGCCAGGCACAATTTTTTTCCTTAGGTTGCTAGGCAATATTAGTTTTCTTCTTATTTTACTACTCATGTGACTTCTGCTCACCATCCCCTTCCAACATTACCCCACACCTTTTATTCATTACCACCTCTGCTCACATATACACAGCTGAATAAAATTAAACAAGTGAACACAGGAAGGCACTTAACTGAAAAGTCTTTGCTATAGCTAGCCTTAAAAAGTCAAAATTTATAGCAAAATTCAAATTTTAAAGAATGAGATTTCATATTTCCTCTGAAGAATGCCTTTTAATAAAATCCAAATTTAATGCAAACAATTCTGGTGGAATGAGGAAGACCTTGGCTGTAATTATCTAATCTATTGTCATGCTTAATACACATAGCATAAAGGGCCACTGAGGTTAAGCTGTACTTCACTATGTTTGTTTAAATACCCATCATAGAGTCCCTCTGGGATCTAATTTATTAAATCCACTTCAGCAAACAGTGGCAAGAATAAGAAATCAATTCCTTTTCCTCCATCAGAAAAGGAGGGGCTAAATGACTGGTGGTTTATATCAGAGAATTCAAGTAATACATTGCAGACATACTGTCCCAGATGAGAGTATGGAAATTACCTTCCTAACAGCTGTGAAATATATGATTTTTTTTTGGTCTTTGAAATTTCCTCCAACTTTTTCTTCCACTGATGCTGCAGCACTGATGATAGTGCTCCCCCACATAAATTGCTTCTGTCATATAAATTCAGCATTGGCTTGTGTTCAAAATGACACACAGCAGCATGAAACAAATGGGTCATTATCACAGCTGATAAACTCAAGGTAGGAGATTCACCTCAGCCTCTCCTGCACCAGATTCAATCTTCCCTTACGGGGAGCTGCTCAAGTTGCCCTTCCGGAGTCAGCTTTCTTCTCTTTCCTATGCAAAGCTCCTGTGATGCAAGTCTTTTTCTGAGTTCTCCTACTCTGTTACAAGAGGCCCGAAGACCAACCCTTGCTTGCTGGACTTTGACTTTTCTCCATTCATGACAAAGATCCAGGCTAAGAGAAGCCCTGACAGTGGTGTGTGCCTGTTCCTCCTCTCCACCCCACCCTCCATGCAGAACAAACCTTGCTTTTCATTGCCTCTGCAGAGGGAAAGAGCTTCCCTTGGCCATAGCTGGCCTTTATGATTGCTCCCTTCATCTGTGGGAGGATCTAAGAGGCTAAATGGTAGAGTAAAGTAATAAACAGAGGTGATATCATAATACCATATTAAAAAAACGTAGGAGTTTAATAGTCTGTCTGGTTCAGCCTTACATGATGATGCCAGGATACACCTTTTACCAACACCTTTTACCACTCCTCTAAAGTGTTGCGCCACAACTTTCTCCCCTGTATAGCCTTTGCTGAGGTTTCATTCAAGCCTGCATGGTGGGTCCACCTCTTTCCCTTCTGCATATCTGTTATGGAGGTTATATTTTGGTAGCGGCAATAGAATCACTGTTAATATATATTGATATAAGAGGAAAATAAAGCTGACTTTCTGTTCTTTGTTGAATAGATATTTCTTTTCACCTCTTTTACAGATAATGCTGCCAGAAAGTCTCAGTTCCTCTCACATACCAGCTCTATAAAAAGAAAAAAAAAAGATATTTCTGGATATTCATTGAACAGATTTTATATGAAAACACCAGTGTAAATTGTCAGTCAATATACATCAAAGTAGTCTTACTGACAGCAGTGCAGATTTAAGGCAGCTGAAATTTATGAAAACCTTAAAAATCAAATTGGATGGGCTCCTCTTGTACCACTAAATCCCATCTCTAGCAATTGCAGTTTGTTTTGCCAAATAACCTGTTTCATAAACCAATCACGCTGTTTGGTTTTGATATGTGAATATTGTTTGCTTTGTGATGATAGAGCAAGTATTTTCTTTCTCTTTTTTGGGGGGGCAGAACATATCTAAAAGAAAGGCATTATGGTGCTGAATATGGAAGAAGTATTTCATGGTCAAAGCAGAAGGAACAGAGAATGTAAAGAGTGGAAAATTTCTCTGACTAAATAATCTAAGGTCTCTTTTCTGAATCTTGATTTGACTGGAGAAGGCTGACAATAAGGTAAACTTAAAACTGAAATACAAAGGAAGTCCCATGCTAAAATCTTTTCTGTACCCTGCATGCTGCCCTATTAATATGGCCTCGATGTCTGACACGGCCTGAACTCTCTTTCTAAAGCACATACAAGAACTGCATGTGCTGCTTAGTCTTATCACTTCCATTACTTACATCATGTCCATTACAAGCTTGGTTTAGTAATCTCTGTATCAGGAAATGCTATCAAGTTCCTTGTTCAAGTCTTGTAAAATACATTTTCTCTTGCAGGCCGCTCAAGGGCCAAAGTGCAGTAGCCTCCTTCCTTATAGAACTCTTTAGTTAGGAGTTGGCCTCAGGTTAATCCCTATCTCAATTCACAGATATAGATCCCAATATCAGATACGCTTTTCAGAATTCACTTTTTTTCCTGTGTGATGTTATTTTTCTTGATTTGTCAATAATTGACCATGTTCAACTAGTCTCTATCACCACTGGGGTTAAAGACTCTTCTCTGTGTAAGAGCCTATCCATTCCACTAAGCTTGCCGGCTGAAATTTTGCTGAATTGCAAAGAGGTACTTGTACAGTAAAAAGCTCAGCCCCATGGTTAGTTTTGGAAGCCTTCTAGCTCCTATGGTCCGGAACTGCATCTGAGTGACTGAAATGTTACTGTCAGCAGGGCTCATTTGCTGAGCTGGATTAGCACCAGGTTAGGTCACCTTCAGAGCTGAACTGATTCATGTCCAGTCAGCTCTAGTGTCTTCAGACCTTGTTTCCTTGTGCTTACAGGTCCACAGCTAGCAAGGGCAGAGAAAGCTCTAGCCTGCTTTGACCTGCCAGCATGGATACAGCAGCATGTCTATACATGGTAGATGTGCAGTCTCCCATATAGCTTGTTTTGGGGACAGAAAAAAAAAAGCTGAAGAGCTTTTACCCATACAAAGTAAAGCAAAAGCTCCAGCCTTGTCCTTCATTTCCTAATGTCATGTAACCTCAGTGCCATGCTGGACTTGATTACTCCTGAACTTTAGTTCAGCTGATGCCAGGTGATGAGCCTTGTCAAGGGCTAGAGAGAGCAGGCAGCATTAAGGAGAATGTAATTTCTTTTTTTATCCTGATGCTTAAAACCAGAACACAGATTGACAGGGATAAAAAATGGTTTCAGACTGGTACAGTACTGCCTTGTCACTATGTTTTGCACAGAGAGGATGCTAGAGACACTAGCAAGGGCAGCGTGAAGAAAAGGTTATTTGGGAAAGATTGAGTGCCTGCCTCCTCCATAGGTGTTTGTTGTTCTTTTCCTCTCCAAAAGGCCTCCTGTGAAATAGTAACTCTGTGCTTAATTTCACCGGTGGGGTATGGGTCCTTCCAAGAACAGGTATGCTCATTAAAGAACAACCTGTTTACGGACAAAGAGAAAAGCAGTTAACCCTACTGGGACCACATTGCGCTGGCCCAAGCTCTGGCTTGAAATGGAATAGCTGGGTCAGTCTCCAAAAAATGATTGCAAAGTAGAGCTTCACCCTCCCACCCCACATCTCTATGCCATCCATTATGTGTGATTTTACATGCAGTTTTCAGTGCAATCCACTGACCTGTGGCACCATCCTCCCCTGTTTCTGCTCTGTTATTTTCCAGACAGTGAATTTACAGCCCAGATTTGATTTTTATGTAACCTGATATCTTTTGGGTGAGGATTATAAATGCCCTATCCTCCCAGTTTGTCTGTTTGTGTAAAACTAACCTTGACTCATACTGTGTACAACTGATCTGAAGCATCAGGCCTTGACAGCTCCTCATCAATGGAAGGAGTTAAGGTTATGGTGCCTGACTTGGCTGGGTATTTTCTACCTTCACTGGTCTAAGTTGCAGTCTTTAACAGACTTTTCATAAGCACATTTCTTCCCCACCCCATTTTTCCAAAACAGAACTTTAAAAGTGAAGATCTTAAAAGAAGTAAATATAGGTTGACAGCTAGACCATAAATCACAGCAATATTCTTATGGTGGACGACATTGTTTGCACAGCTCTTATCTGTTCCACTCTATCGCGGACATGTGGTTATAGCCTTGTGCCATCAGGAGTGTTTCCAGCTTGGAAAATGGAAATAGCATACCCGTAGCTATGCTGTAGGGTTCTGGCACCATACCCTAGAGCCTTCTAACTATGCAAAAGCCATGTCCAAAGGGGAAAGAAAAAACTGACTGGCACCGGGAAGATTTGCTAAAATAGTGTTTCTGTTTGCTTTGAGGGTAGACATAGGAAAGGATGCAGCCCTTTGGTTTTAGGAATCTCAGTCAATTTTGGCAATTTTGGACACAAGTGAAGTGCCAGAATGAATGGAGAGAAATAGGGTGTGTTTGCATGACCTTTTGCAGGGCCGTACAGAGATACTGGCTGTGTTAGGCATAGAAAGAAGTAACCACCTGTGTTAGCTGTTTTCACCAAAGCTATCTCATCTAGCATTGCTCTGAATTGTCTGCATTGCCTCCAGAAAGAGGTAGTTCATGGATGGCCTGCAGAGTGCAGAACTGCTTTTGGCACCTGTAGGAAATTCTGAGGTGGAGGATTGACTCCCCGAAAGGCCTGAGGACAGGTTTACGCCATGCAATAACATAGTGTGCAAAGCTCCCTGACCTAATACTGACGAGAGCTGTCACGCCCCAACAGCATAGTACAAGGGTAATGAAGAAAGAGAGGCATGGGTCTCAAAAGCAATACAGCTATTTCACTGTGGTGCCACTTCTGGACTCATAAATGATGTCTTTCAGCTGCGTCCCAGTCGCAAAGGAGGCAAACCCAGCAGCAGCTGCAGACTCCACACTGGTGAGGTTACGGTATCCTCAGAGTCCAGCTCTGTGGTGATGATCTTGCTGGGAAGGGAGAGCACACCCTGCCTCTGTCAGCTCTTGCCAACTGTAGTAATAGTGTGACCCATGTAATTTCTGAAAATCAAACTGGGCCCAGTATGAGCTCACCCGCTTTTTGAAATTTATGTGGGTTGCAGCAAAAGCCTCTTCCAAGAGGAGTTATTGAAAAGAAACAGGCCTCAGGAAGTTTTGAGTTAGCTTTACATCCAGGACAGCTAAACCACTCTGTAAACAAAATATGTTGATGATCATTTGCTTTCTGTTAATCTCTGTTGCTAAGATGCCTCCATTTCAAAACCTGATGTATTAGAAGCCAGATCCGATGGAGGTTCCTTTACAAGGCCAGGTCTTGATGTGTATGGCTGTGAGATCAGACTAGGCTCTGAAGGATGCTGGCCACTGAACAAGCACGGGCTGTTTTGCAGGGTAGGGGACTCAGTGGAGAACAGCACTGCCACCAAGGAGAGCTAAAATGGCAGGGCACAATCCAGACCTTCATTTGAACTACAGGATACTCCCTTGAGCCAGAGGCTTTAAAGATAATGTGGAAACTGGAGGGACGTCCATGTTGTACTGAAAAACGTACCTCTAGTTAAACTAACTACTACACGAAAATAGAAACCTGTTTGTGGGACTCAGTCTCTTTGGCTCCTGTTCATCTGAGTCTCATATTTTTGCAAGGGGTTTCACAGAAGTGGAACTCACCATACAATCCCATGATAGCGTAGGAATTTATCACTGCCTCAGTGGTTTCTGTTATTCCACTTGAAATGCAGGAATAGATTACATGTCGACCTAAGCATGGGCTTATGTAAGGGCGAAAGGGGCCTTTTCTCAGGCTGTATCCCTGTACACGTGTTTAGCCATAAAGTACTCCAAGAAGACAGGCACTCCCTTTGTTGGTAGTGACTCTTGCTTTCCAAAATGAGGTCTTAAGTTATCTACATTTGGCTGGTAGCACTGCCTAGATGTGGAATGAAGCAAAGCATGGAAGAAATGAAGGATTTTAAAAAGGAAGGACTTAACACTGCATTTGAGAAGAATTTAGGATGTGACTGAGGGGAAAATTTCAGCTGCCATGCTCTCTGGTAGTGGCTGTCTCGGCCACAGCTAGGATGGGAGAAATGGTAAGCAGTATATTCAGAGAGTTTATATTATTTCTTTAGCTACTGTTGAGTCAGATGTTACCATGCCAGGCTTATTTACATCTGCTGGACCAAAATGACTTCACGAACGGTAGTCTTTTTGGACAAGTGTCTCAAATGCATCTTGGCAACAAATACCCACTCAAAACCAGATGTCATAGCTTCCCTCAAACCTTTCTGAAATCTAAAGACACAACAACAGACACAATCAAATTATTTCTTTACAGTGCTGGCACACATAGCATCAGAAGCATTTCCTTGCTGTCCTGAGCCATCCACAACACATTCCTATCTAGTCAAACTGTATTTGTGAGCCAATGGGAAAATTTAGAGTAATCAGGCTGCCTTGCATTAGTCAGTCATAATTGCACCAAGAACTTTGTTAGAAACAACTTTTGCTAAAAAAGCTGATGAAGTATGTGCATCATTGTACAAAAAGCCCTCCCACTGAACAGAGGGGACTTTAAAACACCTCCAAAGCAAGAGGCAATAGGCTGTAAGCCAGAGCACCTGGAATGTAGGTTTATATGGTGTATTCCTGAGCAGCTTCTAGAGGCTGGAATGTAAAGAAACCATCTTCTAGAATAATAATACCATGCTGATACTCTTCCTAGAATGAAGCTGTTTGTTAGTGCATTTCATACCAGATTAGCAAAAGTACTGCTCCCACCATTTGATGTCTTCTGGGATGAATTAAAGCTATTGCACTTATATTAAATAAGGGACAAGTTGCATTATATGTTGAACCATCTTCACTCGCTAAAGATATTAGTCTAAATTTACAGCTCTCATAAGGAACTACAACTCAGCTGAGCTCAACAGTCTTGCACTCTTTTACATCAGCAGTGAAATTCAGCCAATGTTTCTCTGAGATATTTTTGTACTCTGTTCCCAAGCACTTATTTGGTTTCCTGGACCAATGTCATTCTCCTAGATAAATGAAGTGCCACCAAGCTACCTTGTTAGCCATTTAGATAATTTTTGACCAAAGGAAAATACTTTCAGTTCAACTGATTTTTCATAAAAAGCCTTTTTCCAATGGAAAAATCTGCAAGGTCAGGCTTTTGTTCCTTTTAGTGGGACGAAACTGCATCTGAATATAGGGAAAATTTTATTACATGTGACATAATGGTTCCTATTTACATTATGAACATAAGGTCCCACCCTGAACGCACTAAGTGGATGAAGGCAATACAGCTCCATAGATATGCTGTCAGAGTTTTGTGTTGAGGCACCCAGCTTAGTTTAAATTTCGGTATCTTGGCTACCACATCACAGAGTAGCTGGGGTGCCAATCTCCATGTATCACTCAGGGTCTCCAGTAGGTTGGGCAGCTCGCGATGACGCTCAAAAGACTATGGCAATGCAGTGAATGGTGCCTGGGTACAGCTGGCATGAGTCTGTCTCCGTGCTGCCGTCAGAACTCCTACTGCAGGGACATAACCTAATTCTGGCTGCGGACTCACACAGCTTTGGCCAGCAATGTTTCTAAATGGGAGTCTGATCTACTAAAACTTTCCTAAATTCTATTATTGCTTTTTATTTCCTGTACCATTATGACAATGATTGTTTTATTTTGTTCTTGCATGTTGTCATTTAACGCTTAAACTTTCTTTGTACAGTACTTCTTTAAGGTCATTTTTTCCTTCTTTCCTCTCCTACCCTCGCATTTTGTGTTTCTTTTCTGTATTTGTAGATTCATTTTCAGTTGACAACTTAAAACAGAGTCTCTTCTTTTTCACCAGGTCTAATACTCAAACTAAATCAGGAAGAAGGAAGGATGAACTGCTATTGTGAGAAAAGGAAGGATACATTCCTGCTGTGCAGAAAAGGTGATGTCTACCAGCAGTAGTACAAAGTAGCTACAGAAAGGGCAAACAATTCAAAAGTTAGTCTCTTCTTCATGTTTGTAATATCTCACTGTTTTCCTCAGCCTTCATGACAGCTGGGGGGTGAGAACCCCTTTCTCTCCTCCAATACCCATGGTTTGCAGTCTCTCAGGGTGGTATCAAGGGGCTGGAGGTGGGTTAAGGGCTGAGGATGCTGTGTGTGTGTGTATGTGTGTGTCTGTGTGTCTCTGTTGCAAACCCACCCCAAAGCCCAATGAGAAATGGTTCTTAATAGCAGCCTCAAAGTACAAATGTCAGCTATAGCATCTTCACAACCTCAGGAGTTGGAGGTATCAACTCCAGAGGCCCACCACTGCCTTCAAGATGCTGACGTGAGCCCTGTGTGACTTCCACCCCATGGATACATTAGGCAGGAGCTCTGAGAGCAGGGACAGGTAGGGCTGAGAGGACCTAGCAGGGCTAAAGTCACAGTCCTCCTGCAGAGACCATCCCCATCCTGGTGGCTCCTGCTGACCTCCTGCCTGAGCTTGGGTGGCTAGTCTTGGTGTGCATCGTGGAGGAAAGCACAGTGCAAATGATAGGCATGACTTTTCCCTGTAGGACTGGCAGAATGAGCAAAAAATATTCTTCACTGTTCTGTGTGCATAATCTGTCCCCTGAGCAAGTGCCCTCCCAGGAGTCCTGCAGATGGAAGTTGTCCTCTCCTGCAGCATCCCATGCCTAGCCCACATGGCTGGCAAAAGCCATAAGACAACTTGTGCTGGGGCTGAGAGTCCACATGTAGCAAAACCCTGTAAATGCTACTGCTTTGACAGGTAGCCTTTACAACTCACCACAGAACTGTGTGTCAACATTAAAGCTTTTACCGTCCACAGTTTTGAACCTTACATTGAAAAATCTTCTACATTAGTGTTCTCATTTCACAAAGTTTCTGAAAAATGTAGCTCATTTAATCCAAATATGCAATGTGGACGCATTTATACTAACATACAGCTGTTTATTCAAACCCACTTCATTTTGCACAGATTATCACATTGATTTTTTGTGATTTACTAGTGCCCCAAACTCAAGATCAATAGCACCACTGTGAAATATCTACAGGTAGCCTGAAACTATATGCCTAATGCTGGCAATTTAACTTCCAACATCACCAGCTATTTCACTGCAGACCATTTCAGCAGAAGTGTTCACTTACTCCCACTGTTTGAAACCTTACTGGCATTTCACATGGTGTAAATATTTGCTGGGGGATCAGAGCGGGGCAAGAAGTTCATATGTGTGCTTCTGAAGTGATAAAATGAGAGCCCATCTCCTCACACCTATTCACAATTGTTGGTAACATGATGTGTTATTAAGAAAGAGGAAATGAGGGCACCCTTTGTACCATTTTGCTGATATTTTCAGCACTGTTTTGTAAAGAGAAGCCTGAAGAAAATTAACTCCATACTGCCTAAATAAACTAATTACTTGTCGTGGTTTAACCCCAGCCAGCAACTAAGCACCACACAGCCGCTTCCCCCTACCCCCTCCCAGTGGGGTGGGGATGAGGAAAGGAAAAAAGTAAAACTTGTGGGTTGAGATAAGAACAGTTTAATAACTAAAGTAAAAATAAAAATACACTACTAACTAAGAATAATAATAATTGTAATGAAAAAGAGTACAACAAAAAAAAAGAAACAAGAAAAGACAAGTGATGCACAATGCAATTGCTCACCACCCACTGACCAATGCCAGAGCCACGATCCGCGCCCCCCGGCCAACTCCCCCCTGTTCATATACTGGGCATGACGTTCCATGGTATGGAATACCTCTTTGGCTAGTTCAGGTCAGCTGCCCCGGCTATGCTCCCTCCCAGCTTCTTCCACACCTGCTTGCTGGCAGAGCATAGGAAACTGAAAAGTCCTTGGCTTAAGATAAGCGCTACTTAGCAACAACTAAAACATCAGTGTGTTATCAACAGTATTCTCACACTAAATCCAAAACACAGCACAGTACCAGCTACTGCTAAGAAGAGAGTTAGCTCTGTCCCAGCTGAAACCAGGACATTAATTCATTGATGAGCAATGTGTATGCATTTATATTAGTTCCTATTCTTATACATGTATTTGTTTTTTTAAGTTTTTTCCAGTTCTTGGTATTTTACCTAAAATATCTGTTTACTTGATGAATCTCCCGTGGAACTTAGGAATGGGGAGAAGGGAAGAAAGAGATCTCAGCAGCAAAGGAGGCTGTTAATGATGGGGGCAACAGAAGGGATATCCACTATGGTAGCTGGCCATCACTCGTCCTGTGTGGGCAAACAAAGCCGTCTTTTACCAGAGGAGAAAATGCTGGTCAAGGTTTCCAACTTCATATCTTGCTCTTTTCCTTGAGAGTCACTGTGGGATCTTTGACTTTCAGCTCAGCAGCCATGAGACACCAGACTCAACTTTCAGTCTTTTTTGGAGCAGGTTCAGATGTTTGGAGCATCACTGAGATGCCCCTAGGATCTCCATAGGAAATTGGATGATGCTGCTGAATGCAGGTGTTCAGCAACTCTTGGGACAAGCCAATCCCATTTTGCCAGTACAAAGAGCATTTCTGTCCTCAGGAAGCTGTGGTGAGCTGTGGGACAAAACATATCACTGGAAAAGCACAATTTAAAATCTGTGATTCAATTAATTTCTTTCATACAGTAGCTTCCTACAGATTACACCCAAATAACCTACTAAAAAATACAGCAGTTTGGTGTTAAAAGGAAGACATCCTTCAAGTCCTGTTGCATGATATGAGCACAGGACCCCAGGAATGTGCTCTGATCAATATGCCTACACAGATCACTTGTGACTTGAGGGTCAAATTTAGCAGCAGCAATGAGAAACAAAACTATCAGATAAAGGGAAAGACAAAGCAAGATGCAAACAGTTTATGCATTCTAACACTGTATCAATGAGAATCATATAATTTCTTTTGTTAAAATGACCCAATCAGTAATTTGCAGCCTAACAAATACTTCATAACCATATGGAGTATAATAATAATATCACAGCCTTAGATTATTTTATTATTATATTATAATAATAATATACATTATTAATATATTATAATATAATATATTATAATAATAATATACAGAGCCTTAGAGAGAGCCTCTGCACTCTCAAACTCATCTGAGATACTAGAAGAGATTTTAAATTGAGGTTTTTACTCTCCCTACCTTTTCTGCAGCCAGTTATGCACTCAGACCTACTCAATGTCTGCTCCACCTGTACAGCCTCACCCTCCTGTGGTTTTGTCTTCAGTCTACTTACAGAAGATGAACTATATTTACTTACAGTCTACCCCTGTTTATGCATTGGTTCCTGAGGTTTGCTGAAATGAGTTACACTGGCGATTTGCAAAAGGCGGCATAAACTAGCGAATAGATTCCTGGCCAAGGAGTCAAACACCTTGAGCTGGATTTTTCCCTCTAGCTGCTGACATCTCGTGTCCCACATGGCAGCTGACTGACTTACCACAAGCTCCTGCCTTCCAGGAGTACTCACCTATCTCAATCATGACATATTGGACACTACATAAACCCCTATATTTGGGATTTTTGTATGATTATAGAGGAGGCCGTCTGCATCACAGTGCACTTAATAACTGTCGCCTTTGAAAGACTAAGCCACTGAGGGATGGATGTGATCTCTTCACAATTCTCTGCTTTTGAGGAGGAAAACAGAAATAATGCACTTTAAGCCTTCTCTCCAAAAACCAAGAGCAACAACATCAAAAAGCTAATGAAATGATGAACTGTATGGCCTACCAGGGCAAAGAAACTCATAAAAAGCAAAACTATTGGGATGTCTGATCTTAGTAGATCATTTTGAGTAGCTCTAACCTCACTAAGTAAAAGCCCAAACCCCTCAGAAATGTCATGACATTGTTTGTCTACATTTTCATTTCTATTCCTTTATTCTGGATTGTTTTCCAACTGAGACATTCTGGTTTTCATAGCTCACTCTGAGAACAGTGTAGGTAATGTAATAGACATCATAGAGCTATTCTCTGTATACTTCTGCTTATACTTCTTTACAGACAAAAACCTACCATTTTCTGCTCACCAACTCACTGATGTTCGAAAACTTCCCAGAAAAAAAAAAAAAAGTGCAAAAATAATTGCAACTATTGTCACACAAAATGAAAACTGACCCCGGTGTGAGTGGCAGGTCAGCAGGTCCCAAATTATTTATACATTTTAACAACCATACGTGCCAGAAATCTAATAAACGGGTGGTAGAAGGCAGCTGCCAGGCAATTGCATTTTAGAAAATGAATGCAGAAGAGCAGTTTGCAGATACTAAAAAGGAAAGCAGCAGTTCTAGACTAAGCACAGCTGGAAGACGATTCCACTCCTTGCTTGCCGTTTGTTTTCACCAAATGCAGTGCTCCTGTTTCTGCTGTTACAATGTCCAGAGGCCCAAACCAAAATGAGGGCTACACAATGTTATGTGTAAGCGAGGAACAGCTAGGCATGATGCTAACAGGTTGGCCCACAGTAAAATAATTTTGAATACCTACGAGGAGACTCCATATGTGCAATTTTTTATATGATCTTTGAGGAAGTCACTTATCAAGTCTGCTTACCTGTGGAGATGACTACAAAAGGACAAGAATTTTGAAATTCTGGAGTAAAGCATTCCCACAGCTTTTTCACTGAAAATTTTAAATGAAAAAATGTAGTTTGGTGAGGAAGAAGTATTTCCATTGCACAGGCTGAGGTTCACACTTTAGCCAGCTGCTTTTGTGAGGTTCCAGGTACATCCACTAAGGAGATACAGATTCCTACAATACAAAACCTAATTTAAGTGCTCTGAATACCTCTGGAAGGGTTTGTTTTTCTCCATCAACTTCCAGAAGGAATTCTAGAAGACTAGTTAGCAAGTCTTAGAGCAGAAATGTGAATATTCTCTTCTGCTTTGGATTTTAAATTTTAAGAAGTGCCATTACATTGACATGAGGTGTACATCTTTAATTCCTTCCCTCACTTTTTGCCTGTTTTGCCTGAATCACAGACATGTTGAGGCCAAGACTATCTATTATGTTGTTTGCATGGCATCTAGCAGAATGCTGTCCCTTCCAGCTCAGCTTTTGGCCCTCACTGAGAAACTAGAAAACTGAGAACTGTATGAGAATTGAGGTTTTTCATGTACAACAACCCAGTACTGAGGAAATGCAAGGAAAACCCTTTGCCCTAGCGTGCTCCAAAATAGCTACCTCTGCCCAAATCAGCTGTAAGGGATTGTTGCTATTAAAAACATTAAGGCACAGGACTCTCTAATGAAATGCAAAGCAAAGATAAAAAGACCATCACAATACTACTTTAGCAAAGTGAAGTGTATGCAGAGCCAGCTCTGCTCTCTAGATATAGCACTGGGGCTGGTGAGCTGAGGAACCTGTTGAAATCAAGTGGTTCAGTGATTGGGACATAACATCTCACAGGTAAGGAGACAGGCAGAATGGTTATAGGGAAGGAAACTGGTTGGTGTGGGGCAACCAGAGCAGCAGTTGTGCAACGAGGTAGCACATGCAAATGCCATGTACGCAGGATTTCTCCTAGATGGGATCAAATTTATTGCTGGACAAAAGGCATTCTGTAATGCTAAATCCTGGGAAATAACTAAGTGTACTACTATTCCTTATGGCTGTGGTGTTCCCTGGGTCTTGCTGGTCTTGTGTCAGGATCCATCTCTCTTTTCCAGAGGACCGCAGGCTCTAAGTGCTCAGTTTGCTGGATCCAGCCTGCTGCTGTTGGCTGTCTCCCCTTCAATTCCCAACCTTCCCAGCCCTCCACAGAGAAATGTTGTCCTTGAACATTGTCTGATATGGTTAACACCTTCCCTCTCGTCCCGCTTCCTCGGCATGCCTGCAGTCTTCCAGCTATTCTATACGTTCCGTGATGTGTCTATCCTTCATCACATTTCCTGGCTTGCTTCATCACCCTCCAATTGGTTTAATTTCTTGCTTATCAGAGGTTGTCACTAGAAGATTTTTCTGATAAGGGGGAAAAAAAGCCCTAACCACTCTAATACCTTTGAATACAGTCCTCTGGATTTCACAGAACTGACCCACCTATGGATTTTAATCTCTTTTACACTATTGCTTTCAGATGAAATACTGTTACCTTCTTTAAGAAAGGGTCTTACACTGCGATTGTATAGTACTGGCATCCACAATTTCACACTTTGCACCTGTGAACAGCACTGCTTTTATCTTTTTGTATGTCCATATACCCATCTGGAGAGGTATATTTTATAAGCAGTGAGTACTTTGGCATATTTAAATGAGCTTTTGGGAGTACTTAGAAGAAATAAGCTGATTTGTGTGGAAAAGAAAAAGACAAGGCCACTGGTGCAGCCTGAATCCTTAAGCTGTGTAGGCTTATTTTATTTAGCTAAATTGCAAAATGTCTAGAATGTTTTAAGCACCTCTGGTAAAGAAATAATAAGCATAATGTAACATTAGCTAAGAAGTCAGGAGGAGGAAAACCTGCTATCAGTGGAAAGGATGTTGTTGGAGACAGTATTTCAAGCAACAGGGCAGACAGACAAATATTTTAGTGCCCAGTTCTGTCAAGTTGCTTGAATCAAGGAGAACTAATCCTGAAATAATTACACAAGACTTATGTATGAGGAAACCAGAAAAGAGAAGTTAAAAGGAGAGGGTTAGAGCTGAAACAGAAAGTGACTTTACAATCCATATCCACAGCAAATATTTTTCCACTGCCAAAGATTTGCACAGCTGGATTCAGAAAGAGCTGAAAACATCTTGGTAAAACCTTGGCTGACATCAAGTCCTCTTTCTTGAGGACACCCAGCTTATCCTGACAGCTAAAATACATGCCTGCCCAGAGGCTGATAGAGAAATGATAACAGCCAGTGGGTAGCTACTGATTTAAAGAAATGCAGTAACAGTTTATGCAGAGAGCAGATGAGGTGCGGAAATGGTATTTGACATCGGTTCAATGTTCTGACCTCACTTGTCTTTGCTTTTTTTAGAAGCGCCTGTGCTGGCTGTATCATGTCATACTTGCAGAAGGAAATTCAATAAACACTGCCGGTATTAGTGGATATTTGTCCCTCCCTTATAAGAAAACAGACTCTTGTTTAATAGCAGCCCATGTTTTTATGATAAAAGTCTGAAAAAGGACATCGGCCATTTTCAGTTAGTTACTAACGTGACTAATGTTATGCAGAATCTTCTGTAGTGTTTTGCCCAGTTTTGTTCAAATGCCTCTAAGCATTTAAATGAGCTTCCAGTACTTCTACTGAAAGACTCTTCCACAGTCTAATTACATGAAAATATTTATTAATAACTTGTGTTTTCAGTTCCTTTTTAAAAATATCTAAAAAAACCCCAAGCAAACAAGGATGACTTCATTATAAACAAAACTCACTTCAAATACAACTCACATAATTCTGTACAATTTCCTTGTTTTCTCAGCCAGTCTGTTCTTTCATGTATAGATATATTGGCATTAAATTTGATTTACCGTGTTTGAAAATAATTGGGTGGCGGATTTACAGGAGTTGGTATTGGGATGTATCCTTTTTTGTTGCACTGCTCTGACACAAATATGATTTGCTGCCATGTTTAACAAGATTAAGTGATCTTTGTTCAGTTTCTGTTCCTCAGTTCTTTCTGTGCAATGTAGAAGTTAGAATTTGAAGGGAAAACAGCTGACAACAAGAGAACAGCAGCAGCATATTTATGCCTATTTTCCAGAAGCAATGAGGGAGAATATGAACATAGTGATAATAAGCTCATAAAGGTAGCGTCACCATGGTAAATTGTCAGAGTAACTCCTCAATAGGGCATGGGACTAAATTTAGAAGACTACACTGCTGGTGAGTCATTGATTGTTGCACAAGTAGCATCGTCTTCTGCTGTGAATATATATACTGTGTTTTGTGTACATGGATATGCAGTTTGGCGGGGATCTAATTATACAGTTGTGCAAATTGTATCTTACATTGTCACAGGTGAGATGGAGTAAACAACAGCCCATGATGGATCTGGATATTGGGGTTTATTTAAGAACCAGTGACATTAAAGCTTTTACCCTGCTTGATTTCCTCACACACTCATTCTCTCCCTCCCCACCAGCACTACGTTCCCTGGGTCTCAATGTCCCTTCCCACAGGGAGGTGGCTACTGGCCAGGGAAAGACAGGCAGAAAGCCCTGTCAGGTGATGTTGTGCCACTGCTCACAGGTACCAGTCTCAGGTGTTAGCAGCCAAGGTCTCTGGTTGTCTCCCAGCACTTGTTTCCATGCAGTGCTCTGATCTCCAGGGTCTTGTCCCACTTCCAGGATCTTTTCTCCAGTCGGGATCTTCACCGCCTTCTTTCTGCATCCTCCAGCCCCCAGATTTACCAATCTAAATAGTCAATGTGCAGAAGCAAACACATGATCAGCTCCTAATTGGTGGTTCTGTCTCACATCTTTTTATTAATTGGAGTGAATCAGGACGTGCCACAGTTATTTAGTCTCAGCGTTAGCAAAATTTACAGCCAGCCCATAGCAGTTGCAGCTAGCAGGCGGCAGGCTCATGTTTGCTTATGAGTTCAAAAGTTCAGTTTCAGATAGTCACCCACTCACCCACAGACACGCAATTATCTGCTGCCTGGCAGTGTGCACAATCTAAGTTATCTTCACCTACTACATTTATTTGGAAAAAAAAAAAGCTAAATCTTGATGGAAAAATAGCTGGTTTTTTTCTGGAAATAAAGAATCTCAACAACTCTGGTGCATCTGTGTCAGTGATAGCTATTAGAATGACTGCTGCCTTAGTGGGATATCATGTAATAAGGCATGCACTAGAGTTACCTGGTTACTGTTGCAGTGCAATGACTCTGAAGTAGAAAACAGGTGTTTTTTTTTTAACCACACCATAAGCTGTCCTGAAACTAATTTCAAATTTTTGCTTTTCCATTTAGATAAAATCAATAGTAATTTCAGGTAACATTTAGAAGTTGTCCTTTCCTCTGAAATTTGTCATATTAGAACACAGGTCAGACTTCTCAAATAATAGATTTCCAGTGTATGAGACCATGGCTAGCTTACTTGCTCTTTGGAAGAGGACCTGTGTAGTACATTGGATCTCTGGAAAGGCCAGAACAACTGAGATCATGTCTGAGTGGGGAAGAACTGGAGAGGGCTATGCTTTTTATTGGGACTTTTTGGGGGGTTTTTTTTGAATACCCTTCCTGTATGTGATCCAGAGGAAAAAGAGGGAAAGAGGCCATGCTACTCCCTGAAAATGCACAGAGTATGCACAGTGGCAGGGTAGATATCGGCAGAGAGACCACTGCCTAAGCTGCGTGTTAAATGCATGAAGAAAGTTCACATATATCTCATACACAGCCAGGAAAGAGTTCAAAAGTGGCCAGTATATTTTCACTATTCCATTGTATTTTACCTTTGGCTGTCAAAACTATTGTGAAAATAAATGTGCTTTGACAACACGTATTTTTTGAGAAACTTCTGCCCTAAGTCACTATTTCAGTAGCTGGCTATATAAAATGATAGCATGAGACTAAAAGAGCTAGATTCTGCTCTTAGTTCTGCAAACATAAATCTGGAATAGCTCTACAGAGGTTTGTGGAGTTATTTCTGATTTACTGTAGTGTAGCTGTGAGACAAATTGGCCCAAGGAGTATAGCTGTCTAATATTTTCTTCTGTATACTGCTTATTACTTTGCACACAGAGAAGTAGACAGCCTCCTGTTACATGGTCATTCAGTAGCTCCCCAAAACACTGTGATACCATTATAACCACACAGACAGCTGGATGCATCAAGGTGACAGTTAACAGACTCTTCTTTCAATTTCTTGGTGACAGTTGCCACCCAGTGATTTACATCTGGAAAAGAACATACAGAAAAGTACTTTCTGATAGCTCAACATTTGGATGATGTCTTCATTGATCTAATGCCACCATGTTTTGGAGCAGAAATTTGAAATTTGTCAGGAGAGTAGTCTCTGTGTTCAAAATGTTGTCTGTTATTCCAACAGAACTGACTTTAATTTGTTATTACCTTGAAAAAGGAGGAAAAGAAAAATACTTGGAGATTGCCAGGCACATCACAGACTTAAGGGAGCTTTGCAGATAAATGTTAAAAAAAAAAGGTCCAACTGCAGTGGAGGTCTGGTACAGTGAGTATTTGCTGCAGGCTGTTACAGCAAAGACCTCAAGAGTTAAAATAATGATCCTGAATGAAGGAGACAGCGTCCTCTATCTTAGTACTGCTGTGGCTCACGTTGTCTACAGACTGGCATGGGCAGAAGAAGGATCAGGAAAGAAAACAGGGCTTTGAGGTTCCCTTGCCCTAGTATTGTAAAGATCTACAGGGTTCAAATCCTGTAAGAACAAGAATTTGGCTTAGAAAAGTTGGGTAAGAGAGTCAAAGATTGTAGGGGTAAGAGTTTCAGTTTGGTCAGAGTTAAAGATTGTAGGGTAGGAGTTTCAGTTTGGTCAGAAAGATGAAAGTTGGACCAGGCGGTTGGGATAGACGAGAGCGTGGTACTTGCTGAGGGCAAGAGTCTGGGTCAAACCAGGGTGAGTGAAAGGGTAAGGAAAATGATGCTGAGAGCCAAGCTGAGGAGACCTCACGCTGATTTACAACTGTAAAAATGCTCTTATAGCACAGTGCGTGTTTTCAAGTTCTGGCTTCTGCTTGTGTAAACATAGGTCAATTCCCCTCTGACCTGTTTTGAGATGTAACTACAACTAAATCTGTTGCCATAGTATTCTACATCCGTATGCTGTGTAGAGTTTATTACTGAGGTTTATAACATTTTCTTTGTAAAATTACTGGTTGATTAGCATTGATATCAGCATTGCTAATGCAGTAGTGGAAAGCAAAACAGTCTCACTGACATATGGGACTCGACTGTTAGGCGTACTAAGTCTCACTCAGGCGAGCTCACTGAAGCTAAAAAAATTTTCTGATTAACGAGCGCACACTCTGGACAGGATCTGTGCATCCTCTTTCACAAAGTCCTGTTTGATGCCCTGATTTTACCAGCACTTCAGAATACATAGCTGGGAAATACTCTTTGCTCTGTGCTCCCAAGAGCCTGACATAAAAGCATCTTGCTCACTACACACAATTTAGCATATATGGAAATTTTCACTGAAATGGAGAAAAATGGTTGATCTGGGATTCTCTTAAGAATAATGCATGCAGCCATGTACTGAAGCAGGTCAGGTTGTAATATTGCCTATAAATCTTACATTTCAAAAAACAAAAGCAGCCAAGCACTGTGTAATTGCAAGTCTATGTGAAAAAAAGAAAGGTTCAAAAGAGGAGGAAGAGTTGCTTGCCCCAAAACCATAGTTCCATGGAATATTGCCTCTTTGGGTAGATGATTTCCTGCATGAATGAGTCAGTTTGTAGGGAGAGGTAATGTCTTTTAAAACTGGAAAAACAAACAGACTTTCAGGTGCATAAGCCCTTCTTTAAATATGAAATAACACCAGAAAACTTTAAAGCTAAACACAAGCTGAGAACAATTATTCTGAACAAAATTAAAAACTTTAATAGAAGGATGTGATAAAGTAGTTGTAGCCTATGGGGGGAAGAGAAGATGTTAATTTATCACTTGTTAAAAATGGTGGTATGTGAGAAAATGGAATGTGAGAAAAATAGATTGTATTTCTATCGAAGATATAATTTCTAATATTGAGTAGAGTTAGCAATTTTAGTTCTCAAGACCATCTTTTGGAGGCACTTTGTAAACAGGAGACATGTCTCCCTTGGTGATGAGAACAGGGAGGTTAGTACTGGAGAAGCCGTATGGTGAGAAACGTCTTCCTCCTGGTTAACTGAGTATTTTGATCCTTGATCACTTGTCTGTGTGTGTTCCTTTTGATGTGCGGTGGCACTTAATTTCAGCTGTGTGGTTTACATGTGGACATTTGGTGCACTGGATCAATAGATTACACTGCAGGAAGTGCAAATGTAAGATCTAGTGATTTTCATGGTACTATTATAGGAGCATTAACTCTGAGCTGTGATGGTATAGTGGCAAGTTTTACGTTTGTTTATTCACGTTGGTCATAAGGAGAAGCTAGTCCTAATGATGATTTTAGGCAGGTGGGAGGCATGTCTGAAGGATTTTTTCCTATGAAAATTCATAAAAGACATCCATCTCTAGCAGGCCTACTTTCCTCACACCCTTTGGATGCATGGGCTGGACCAGTACTTCCCACTTTTCTTCCTTTCCTTTTCTTTAAGGCCTAGAGTCAGAAAGGAACCAAATGTTGGGTAGGCCCATGTGCAGTTGTCCTTCAGAAAAGCCACTCCAAAAGACACTGCTGTCTTGAAGCTCTGCTTCCCTAAATGGTTTGTACCACAACTGTGTGGGTCCATGCAGGTGAGCAGTTGAGAGAGAGAGCAGAAGCCGTACCTCATGCTCAATTTTTCAAAACTGTACTGAACTAGCAGTTCTGCTGGCAAACCTAACATTGCATTATCCTGACAAATAAAACACGATTTTTTTTCATGGATAAGCTAAGCAAAGATAAGATGATATAGCACAAGAAAACATTCAAGAAGCATACAGTTGAGCACTGCTTAAAATTCAGGGTCATGTTCTGCCCTCAGGTATATTACTGAACAATGCTTGTAGAAATCATCATACAAATGTATATTTGTCTCAGGCCATAAATTGGCCTTCAGTTTGGAGAGATTTATTTTTCCTGCAGCCTGACTGTCTACCACTTTGAACTCCTATGTAAATTCCAGATCTGCACTGCTGCTATTTGCCAGTACAGCAGTGCAAGGAATTGGGAAGAAGATTCATTTGTTTAGTTGAAGATTTGTTCTTTTCAGGAAAATCTTCCAGGCGTATAAGGCAAGTATAGCACTGGGTCAGCTCTTGCATACCAGTTTGGAAGTGGCAAACAGAAGAAAGGATGACTGGAGAGCTCTCTTGTCTAACAGGCAGGGGCTATAGCTAATTTATAAGGATATTAGGTAATTTTTCAAAGAACTTAGACCAATTACAGCTCAAGTCCCATTTTTATAACTGGCTTCTGAGTCTGAATGTCAGTAATATGAAATCATTTCAGTGTTTCTCCTTGTATCTGAGTGTACATTTTGGAGCTATCCTAAAGCTACAAAAGGTAGTCTCTGGAGCAGCACCAGAGACCGCCTGTGTCACATTCTTCTGGACGCCTTTCCGAACCTATGCTTGCCTAAGAATGATGTCGTTGAAACAGCACTGTGAAAGGATTGCATGAAAGTAGGAAGAAAAATGGAGGATTCCTTTTCAGAAGTTATGGACATTCATAAACATCAGGAATAGACAGAGGATATGTGGGAAACAATTCGGCAGGAGTTTCATTTTCATCTGTGTGTAGGTGTTTTTGGACCGTAGGAGGAATATGTAATAATGGTTTTATAATCATAAGAAATTTGCCTGTAGGATGACATGCTGATAGGGCAATTTGTTTCTGGTTTTACTCAGATTATTCACTAACGTAAGCAATATGTTTACATACACAATGAAAATAGAAAGCACATTTTTCCCAGTTTTGGTTGAGAATAAGTAAATATATACAATGTGCAATGTTAATTATAGCTTCACAGTGTGCATCAAACTTAAAATAGCTACTATTCCGGTTTCATTAGCACAATAATCATTCATATACAGGGCTTAATTGACAGAAAAGTAGCAGAACCATTCTTATAGGCTATTTTATCTTTTAAAAGCATTTTTGAAAAGATATAATATTGCAAAGATTAATGTATACTGAAAAATAAGATGTGATGCAATGATTGTTCTATCATTCTTTAGCCATTTTAGCTAAAAGATATACTTGCTAAAATATAAAAACCTGAACTGAGTGTTATGAAACTCAGAAGAAATTATTATGGTTTGGCCTTTTCCTACAATAAGCAATCAAAACAGAAACGTAGCTGATCTTGAGGGATTTTATTAAATCAAAGAACAGAATGGGATTTTTGAAGGTAATAAATTATAGAAGACTGTCAAAGACGTGCAATGCAAGTAGACTTCTGCCAGCTGCAACTGAGGAGGATGCATCCTGATCTTAAAGGGGTTGTGTTTAATGTTGGAACAAATAGCCCTGACAACATATTCAATTCCAGAGATGAATCTGGTCAGTAGGAGTGTGGGACCACCTCTGGAAAATTTTGAATGAAGAACTGTCATAAGCCAGTTACTGACTGACTTCCCATTTTTTGCCCATCGATGTAAATGATGAAATTGCATTGCAGGACATGCCCCAAGGGTCAAAGACCAAGGTCAGCTGCAGTTGGCTCATTAGCAAGGAGATAGCATGACAGAGGGTCAGAAAGGTATGACTTAGAGAAGGGACGAAGACTGATGAGATTACCTGTGGTCTGGCCAAATGTCAGACTCACAGAGAGGGTGGCTGGAGATTCAGAAAGATATGAAATTTAAGGCTGTGCTATTTGCAATCCCCTCCCCCCCCCCCCCCCCCCCCCAACTGTCTTCTATTTCCTCAGGGCCTAAAACTCCAGTGGTTAACAAATATCTTTTAGTAAGGTTCTTTCTCTTGCTTGTCAGCCTGGATGTTTGTTGGGAAACTCAGAAAGGGCAGAGCATGAGGTGGACTCTTGGGGGTTGTGTGGAAGTAAAGAATTACTTGGGTAGCAGAGAGACTGCTTCCAGAGAGTTGCTCTGCGGGAAAGGTGTTGGAGATACAGTGTGTGCCAAAGCGTTTTCTAGAGATACAGGTTTTGGGACATGAAATCCAGTGGTTAGAACCACTTTCAGTGAGTCTCAGTCCAGCGCTGAATGGAACTGATAAGGGTTGTGACATCATATTAAGTACTCTCTATATGCCCTGAATCAATTACCCTTTTGGAAATATTGTCATCCCTTTGGGCCCCAACCCAGGAAGGGTTAGTCTGGAACATCATCATCTTCAGTGGGAATGATAAGCTCCTTCCACCCTAAGTAAGGCACCATTGCCTGGCTAACAGGCAATAGCATCCACTGGTACAGATGTCATGCACTGTATGTAGAGTAAGAGACATTGCAAATAAAATTATGTCAAGCAGAAATCTCACCAGAATCGCAGAGTCTTAGAAGGTAGATGAGCCTAAGAGGGTCCTACGTAGCTGAAAGAGAGGTATGGACAAACACAGAGCTTGTCTAAGTCAGATGATTTAATATCTGGGTCACCCTCTGAAGGCGTCTCTTTCTCTACTGACTCCATAAAGATCCTAGGGTGACTACACTCCTAAATTAGGCCCCTGAACTGCCTAAATGTCTGTGCGATCAATCAGACCATCTCTATGGCTTTAGGTTAACTTTGCATCTGTTTCTAGTACAGAGTTGTTGTTTAACCTTATATATATGATAATCACTTATACAGGAGCTTGCTAAGCAAAACTTCAGAAACTTATTTTGAGCATTCATCTTCTCTTTGCATCCTCTGGTCAGTTCAGAAAATTTGGAGATAGTTTTCTTCAGGCTTTTTTCACTCAGGGAAATCATATTAGCTTTTGATAAAATCAAAATATCTCTGGCAGCCTCTATCAATCTCCGTAGGTTTCTTAACGAAGAGATTTTTTTTGCTGTTAAGGCAGCTGGGCACAGACTGATCGAATAATTTAGAAGACATTTCAGAGATTTTTGACTAACTGCATGAAGTGACACTGTCTTTAGCTGACCCCTTATTTTCTCCTGGTCTCCTCATCTTCACCTTCTGGTGTTTGGAAATCATTTCGCATTTCTGTAACTCACTGGACATTAATCTCATTGCACTTCTGCCGAAGTCAGTCAGGAACATATTATGGTTCTGCAGAAGAATATAAATAACACAATCCACCCACAAGCATTTCTTTGTGCAAAGTATGTCCTTCCTTACCTAGTCACTTCACAGCTAGTAAAAAATTGTAATATTTATTTACAACAAATTGAATAAGACTCAACTACAGAAGGCAACAGAGGTCAAGCAAAAGTGTATTTTAATAAGAGTCTCATCATTAACTGAAACTCTTGAAATTCTGATCACAATTTTATTGTGTTATTTTCTTGCTTCAGTTGGCAATGGTCCCTATATTTATATTTTTCCACAGTCAAAATGTTTATGATTTAGTAATTATTTTGGGGTATGGTTTTTCTACATCTTGTACATTCCTCAACACTATGTAAAGCTTCAGCCTTTAAAACTGTTATGGCAACCCACAGTTTTTCCAAAAAGTGTGGTATCATGATATAGTCATAGTATTTAATGTTCTTTTGTTTCTAACTCAGCTGGAGTAATTATTTTTAATATGAAGTGATATGGTGACAATATTAAATACTGTAATAATTCAGCTTTTTTAGGGCTGAAAGAATATGATTCTTTGTTTGTTATAAGCAATTATATTACAAATCCATAATATTCAGTTTCAAGTAAGAGTAATTTACAGAATAGTATAATGTAGAAGCATGAGTAATCACGCCCATCTTTCACGTGAACATTTGAAGTGACACTGATTGCAGTGGCATTTTGTCTCCCATAATCTTTCCTAAATAAGATGAAACGAGTTACATTTCATTGTGATTCATAGGTTTTAGGGACTTGGATACCTAGGTCGAACTCACATGCCATTGCCAAGGTTGTCTTGCAGTCATCATGGTGCAAAATAGCCTGCTTAAGAGAGCAATTCGGTTCTTAAGTAAACTCAATCTCTCCGAAGTGCCTGTCTCTTTCTATTGACCATAAATAAAGCACTGAACAGCTACATTCCTAAGTGGGAATCTCAGCTGTGTACCTAAACTTGGATTGACTAAAACATGCAGACAACATACCTTTTTCCTTTAATGTATTTTGCAATTGTACAAAGTAAAACTTCTATATTAAATGCTACTCTAAGGATATAGACAAAAATGTATTTCTAGTAAAAAAGCCCAAGGCTTATCAGAGGAAACATTAACAGTATGAAAAGTATGTAAAACACTTCAAATAAACCTAGACTAAAATGCATACTCTACTTGCCATCCACTTCTGAATTTGTAGATCAAAGAATGGAAGGATGCTTTTTAAGTACAATCTACATTCCATAGCTTAATTCAGGAACAATCTCTATTTAAAGCCGTTAGTGGATTGGATTCTACTATAGTAAAGACCTTCTAGGGCTTTTTTTTCATGAAGCAACAAGAAAGCTGGATCTTCATAAAGCTCAGATGGGAGTCATTCATAAGATGTTTTTGACAAAGGGCTCCTGGCTTTCAGCAGGTTTTATAAAGATGGGAATTTCCCTCATTTTCTGTTTGATGAAGATTTTCCATGAATATTACATTTACTGCCATTGCTCCCAACTCTTCCAACTTCCTTTCCTTGTCCTTTTCCAGAAAATTATTTTCTAGACCCCTTGAAAGGAGGAGGGCATACTGTAGGCAGCACTGTACAAAACACAATCTCACCAGCTGCTTTCTTTAAATATATTGGGTTTGTGCTATCCTTTAAGTGACAGAGCAACCCCCAGGCTTGGGAAAATCATGTTCAGTTCCTTTACCTCACTGGAAAGCTCAGTGCTCTGGCCACCAGGCTGCAGGTTACTTTAACATGAGGGTGAATTTGAGGGCGTCGGTCCCCACCTTGCCTGTCAAGGCAGAGCCACTGTGCAGAAAAAATAAATCACTATTTATTGTTCCAGAGGAGAAAAAGACTTACAAGAGTATGTGTGATTCTAAGATGTTTTGGGGCTTATTTGTAAGGGGACCACTACAGTCTTGTGCTCCTTTCAGGAGGGATGAGTCTATTTTACTCAGTTGAGCATATAATGGAGTCACCTTTCCACTCAACATGTTGATATGTGCAGTTCCCATTTGGAGACATCCATCTGTCCTCAGGCATTGCCCATGGATCCTATGGCTATGCCTGTTCTGATCAAACCCTAGTCTTGATGTAGAGTTGCACTGATTTTCATAGAATCATAGAATCATAGAATGGTTTGGGTTGGAAGGGACCTTAAAGATCATCTAGTTCCACCCCCCCCCCCGCCATGGGCAGGGATACCTTCCACTAGGTCAGGTTTCTCGAAGCCTCATCCAACCTGGCCTTGAACACTTCAAGAAGGGGACATCCAGAACTTCTCTGCGCAACCAGAGAAATTTCTCTCATTTGCTTTGCTTGGGACTAGCCCCTCTTGGAGTGCGCTAGTTTGAGCAGTCCAAAATTGAGTGAGTGAGCTAACCAACATCAGGGACAGGCAGGGATCCAGTGCTGGAGTTTGCTCCCTGGCCCTCCTTAACTAAGTAGGGTAAATGCAGTCTATGAGCTTGACCCCAGCATCTGAGTTCTACTGCAGGTACATCACTGCTTTCACATGTTAAGCCTCACTGAAGTCAATAGGACACCTATATGCAGCAAGGTTTATAGCCGTCATTCAGATGTCTCGTAAGTCAGCATCAATCAGATTGAATTCTATTAGGTGACAGGCAATAGGAAGATCATTACCAGAGTAATGAGAAAAAGGGAAAGAAAAATCCCGGAAAGGAGAATTTTTAGAAATCTGCTCTCTGTAATGCTAAAATTCAAAGTAAAACTACTCAATGCGATCACTTATTTGAGAGGAGCTGCCTGGATAAAAATAGATTCCTCATTGATAGTCAGATCATTGAAACTCTGAAAAAGGAGATGCTATTGAAAAAGTGCCTGCAAACTGGCTTTGTTTGGCATCTGACAGAGTTGTGGGAGCCCTGAAGGTACCAGCAGCTTCCTGCCTGCTACTCCTGGAAATGCTTTAGATAGTACAAGCAATAAACACTACCCAGTGGGAAACTCCAGAGTAACGTTTTATATTGATTACATGCTAACAGCAGGGAGAAGCTTGATGTGGACTTTCAGAAGTTCAATGTGTGAGCTGAATACCCTTTTCTAACAAACAAGATACCAAATCTAGGACACTACACCATCCTGTCAGATAAAGGGGGCTTAAAATTACATTCACACTCCCACTAATCAGTGACAGTGGTGTGGCTCTGAAAAGCCTGAAATTATTCCTGATTCTCCTGTAAGTCAAATTAATTCCATTAAAGTCAACTGCAAGTCAGATCAATGGAATTTGTATTTGAAATTTCACATGTTTGCCAGGTGGTACAACTGATGCGATTTTTATTTTTTTTTTTTTTGGGTGGAACAAAATAATTGTCATCCATATATTTTAGATTATGTATTTTATAGTTATTTAAAAAAACCCACAAAAAATACCAAGCAAGCCAAGGTGAACTTATAATAGGCTTGACAAGGATATAGTAAAGTGAATTGAATTCTGGTTGACAGGTGTGGTTTGGTGACTGACTAAATCTCCCAGTAGCTGTGGGTATTGTCACAAGGGGTGATGTTCTAACTGCACAGAGAATAGAAAGATTCACAAGGAATTCATAGTGTTATGATTATTTGTATGAATGCAAAGTTCAAGTTATGGTAACTATTAATGCTTAGTATTTCTAAGAATCAATGTGCATAAACTTGGTATTGAGGGTGGTGACTTAATATTTATATGTGTTCAGTATGAGATTTCCCTTGTTTTTTGTTTTTGCTGATATCAGTCATTCCCTCATATTGCATTTAGTAACAGTAATGGTATCTCAGCTGCATTTCTGTGTGGAAATCTCCTAGCAGGCCTTTTTGTGAGCTGCTGGTTTGGGGGTTTTTTTGGTTTTGTTTTTTTTTTTTAAGTTTCTGGTGTGCTTTTCATTGGTGCTCTTTTATAGCTTTCTCCCTGCTCCGGACACTGTGTGCCTGGTGTTTTTCCGTTTAATAGTTCTAGCTGCAATTCTTCTGCCAAGTCTGTTTGTTAGAAGGAAAGGGGCTGGGTTTAATTTTCCCTCTGAAGGAATCATCTTGAGCCCTGGCAAAACCCTTGGAAACTAAGTGATGGGGGAGGCTGCAGTGGGAATACCCTTGATGGATGAGTTCCAGGGCTGGGCTGCCCTTATGAGCTGTTCTTACTCACAAGCATCAAGTGCAAGAGGCTAAGAAAATATTTGAAAAGAAAGAATAAACTATGGAAAATCACTGTAATAATACTTCATAAGAACTGAGGAGTACTCACTTTAGTCCTCGTTTAGTGCTGCGTTGCTAACACAATTATGTATTAAGTCAGCCGCTCCCCTCCTCCACTTCATCTCACTGAGGGCTGTTGAAACCCAGTAATTCAGCAGCTCCATCATCTGGTTGTATGAAGCGTTGGGGAACCTACTTGAAGTAAGTACACTTCTGATGCCAAGGGCAGATGCTATCAGCTTCCTGCTGCTTTGTGTAACCACAGCTCAAGCAATTTTAGCTCTGCCCTCCACCTCGATACGTGTGCTTACTTTGAAGCAGCCTCTACACCCTTTCAGCCTGTGTGCCACCTCTGCAGTTTCAGCACCTATAACACAACCAAATTGCCTCCCCAGAATACACAGTCTTTAGGAATGATTCAAGGGCATACAGAGCCCTTAAATGAGTCCTTGACACTAGGTAGAACCATGTCCTCAGCAGCAGCTTCCTCAGACTTAGCCACTCACCCCATTCAGCAATTCCTTACTGTGTTTCCTCATCAGGCTAGGTGACTCATAGCTCCTAATTACATGTGTATGCTGTCCTTTCATTTTCTGGCATTACTTGAATACTTTATTTTTCTCTAACTCAAAAATTAACTGCATTTTAACCCAACTAAAATTCAAATAATCTCAGTGAGTAACTTCATTGAGCTATTCTCCATGCTGATTCTCCTCTACACCCATCTGATTTTGCCAAGAAATGTCAGTCAGGAGGATTCTGATACTATACATGAGTAAGTATTGCTTTTTTATGGATCACATTCTCTCACATATATTGCTACCTTTGAAAAGTTCTTTATTATGTGAATTTCAATTATCATCATGGTACTTAATTATACCAGAACATTGAACAGGTTTGTTCTCTATATACAACATTAAGTTTGCACACAATGATTCAGAAATGTTGTGAAATGAGTAAAAACAATTTTTTCATAGCTTTAGAGTCAGAAGTGGTAAAGTGCCATTTTCTCAAGCTTTCTCAAAATACTGATTTCTGGGAAAAAGGCAGGGTAACAAATAAAACTTTCAAAAGCCTGCAAATGATCAAAACAAGAGGCCTCTCAGTGGGGTTCTTTGATATTCTTAATTATAAGAATCACTATCGTCTCATATTGTAAAATATATCATCTCTAACAAGAGATCTGAAAGCTAGTGACTTAAAAGCAAGTGAACACAAATCTAAAGCTTGCCAAAGACAGAAGTAGTTTCTTTTTTCTAGGAGTCCCTGATGAGAATTCATAGCCTATGGGGAAATTGGGGTGTCCGTGGCTTTAAGCTAGAGTTAAATGAATTTTTTTATTATACTTAGTTCACTGAAGAATACATTTATGGTTGCTCAGAATCAATGGGGGTAAAATTTGCAAACTGTATATACTTTTTATTTTGAGCAGGGAAGGAGGGGATCCCAGCATATGCACTGCCAGTAAGATCCCCTCCACACACACCTCTGTCCAGGAGGAGTTTGAAATGCTCATCCAAATTGGGAGACACCCTTGGTTCAATCCCCCTGACATTTTGGTTGGTGAGAACCTAAACCTCCCACCGCCTACGTGGCATAGTAAACCATGATGTTGTAGGCAAAGGCTTCCTGCCAGTTTTTGTTCAAGGGAAGGGAGTTTAATATGTGTTGGGGTCAACCTGCAGCTCTATAGTAAAATCCACATCCTTTGCTGGCTCTCTTTGACTCCATGCCACATATCTCCTCACTCCTCAGATCCCAGGGCAGCATCTCAAGCTGGCTGTTCCTTTCTGTGCTGCTCCTGAGTGCAAATTTACCTTAGTCCATGCAATATGCATCTCAAATACTGCTTCTTACCATCAGAAGGGGATTCAAATCACTTAACTGCATGTCAAAACCAGTCAGCCTAGGCTCCCTTTATAATCAGCAGAGAGATGCATGCGTAAGTCTGACTCATGTTATCCTACAGTAAAGGTGTATAATAGATGGAAGTAACAAAAATGCCCATCCCATTCTCTCACCTATCATCTCAGACTGTTACTGTAGGATGGGATGAACCACATTCAGATAAGCATATGTCTCTACAGTGAGTACAAAAAAGGACTGAGGTGACTAGCTTTGATATAGACACTTAAATTGTAAATATATACACAAATATGGACATGAGCCAGTCCACACTATGAAGCCTCAGAGCCAAGAATCAACTGCTGGCCCAACTTTATTAGCAGTATTGGACATAGCTGGATTGACAGGCAGACAAGGATCTCCAAGTGTCCAGACACTCACTCCAGTCCTAGTGCAGGAAGATGAGATCCAACAGCCTTGACTGTTGTTCTGTTAAGGACAGCTGCAACTAAAATGTCTTCTTCAGGATACCATACAGAGGCTTTTTTTCGGTTAGAAATAGCAGGCTTTGGGAATCCTTGCAGTTTGGGACTCTGGCATGTGATGAGTTTTGTTCAGACATTTCCAGTGAAGTTCCACACTGCATAAAGCAATAAAATGATTAATGAGACATCTAATGAATGGCACAACAGTGGACAATCACCTGGAAATCAAGGCTATCCCTATCTCCAGCAAATATTTAAATAGGAAGCAATCTGTGAAAGTCGTTAATAATCTTCTTTTCCCTCAACACAGAGTGCTGAAGCAGACCCTGCGTTGGGAGCATTACTTGCTATGAAGGTAAAGAATTTGGGGCAAGAGTCTCACCTGGAGTGACTGGGAGTCAAGATGCTGCTTAGAGGGGAGATGATGTCAGTATGAAGTTCAAAGCAAATGGAAAAAAAGGCTCAGAAGTGACCTCAGTTCTAGAAGTAATGATAGAGGAGAAAAAAATCTCAAGAAATCTTTAAATAAGCAAAAAGCAAGAATTATTGTTTTGGAATGAAAATGGCTTTGCCACTTACCTTTATGTACAGCAAATGCCAAGAATTCTCATTATTCTGTTTCTTTTGGAGCCAAGGGCAACGGAATCAAAATGTTCCTTTCAATGTAATCCCCAGGGGGTAATTGAAATATAATTGCATTTTTTATGAGATGTTTGGATTTTAACTTAACTTTATTTTGAGATACTTGTACTTTCTAAGAAAAGGAAGTAGTCCTTTCTTAGAAAAGGACTTAGTAAAGTCTCTGAGGTTTATCCTTTTAAATTACTTTTACAGACTTCAATGGAGAAAGTCTTTTTATTCTTTGCCCCTAATCTATAGTAATAAACCCCCCCACACACTTTTCTTGTATTTTTTAATTCTCATTTATTGTGAACTACTGAGACATGTCAGTTCTGATTATGGATAATTATGGAGCTAGCACAGACGCTCAAGGCTAGTTCAACAATGGCTTGAGAAAAATATAAGCAGAGAAGTACTGTAATAGTTACACATCAAGTCCTCAGCTGAGAGCTGGTACAAAACACTCAGATGCCTCCTGCAATTGCTGGGGACATTTTTGCATCACACAGTGCTCTTTCTTACACAATTCATTCTTGTTAGTTACATTTTGCCTTCACGGGAGAAGATATGAAAATCCTAGATGATTTAAAAAAAAAAAAAAAAATCATTCCTACTTTCCAAACTTGCTCCTGCATAAGAATGTTAACTGTCTAAAATTTTGGGTGCCCTGTGTAGTCAAGGAAGCACTTGAAGAGTTCAATCAATAGACATTGGCACAGACACTTCAGACAGGATGGATGACTTGTTCCCTGAAGGTGCCTACCACCCTTGAGTACCTGGGCAGGGAGAGCTGAGGCACTCAGCTTAGCTGAGGTAACTGAAGTTAAGTAGGGTGAAATCCACCCTTAGTCTTTCCGTACAACCAGGTTTTCCAACTTGCAGGAGCTGTCTCCTTATTTTATTTATTGCTTCATATCAGGTGAGTTAAATGCATGTCAAGGATTTGTTTTTACTTCACATGTTTCTTCATTTTGGGAAATTATGTTGACATCTGTTATCATCTCTAGTCAGTTATTTAAAAAAATTAGCAACCAACCCCTTCAGCTTTCCTTGATTTATCTGACAAGGGGCAGAATACCTCTAATGGATCAACCTTCCTCATCCACTTAATTTAGCATCACACTGGCACAGGACATTGACATTCTCTATTTCTAAGACTGAAGTTCCTCATCACCTACGTAAAAGGAAGAATAAGGTATTTTTCCTTTTCATCTTAGAAAGTTTAAATTAAAGTATGCCTCTGGCTTTCTCACGGGCAAGGTTCACTTAAGACAGCAGATAAGGTCCAGTGTTTGAAGAACATTAATTATAGTTGGATGATGCAAGTTGAGATGATAAAACCTGGCTGCAGTAGGCTAATTTTTACCAAAGGCCTTATCCTGTCATGCTCTTGGGGGCAGGTGGGGGAAAAAAGGAACAGTGAGTTTTTCCTTCTGGAGAATCCAGACAATCCCAGGCATCTGGTAATAAATGTCACACTCAAAATCGTCTAATGAGAGAACACATCATATAACTAAGGATGATATATCTCTAATTTACTCTAAGAGATGCATACTGTTACATCACAAAACCACAGTCAACTCAGAATTGCCTAACCTGCAGGCAAAGTTCACAGGGGACCCCTTTCATTTACACAATAAGTGATACCAGGTGATTTCCTCAGAGCAGAAGTACTCAGGATACAGTTTTCTTGCAACAAGAAGTATTCCAAGCAAATCCTTCAAAAAGCATGAGTATTGTTGGCACTTTATGTTTAGTGTTATGTCTGGTCAGTTTTTAAACTGAACTATGCTCAGGAAGAAGGATGAGCTCAGCCCTTCGTTACCAGAGCACTCTCATGGGAGGGGCACATGGTTGTGGAGGAATAAGAGGTGAGACCATTTTGCTGCACTAACATAACTTAGTTCAAAACCGAACTCAAAGCACAAATCCCTGGGAAAACAGGGACCACCAGCTTTCCATGAGTGGCTGGATTACCTGGCCTCATGTTTTCACAAAACCCAGGTGGCATGTATGAAAGCAGTGATCCACAGACTGACAGACAGATGTATGCACACACCTAAATCACGGCTGCCTAATCTTTGCATTGTTAAGAAACCACGTTAAAAAACCAACAGCAATTACCAGCTAGTGTAAGGTCTGAATGTGCCACAGATTAAAAGAAGAAAATGAAAAATTGTCAAAAAATCAAAGAACAGAGAAAAAATTCAGAATTTCTCTGGGCAGAAAAGCAGACTGAAAGAATCAGATGCACTATTTATGGTAAATTATCCTCTCACCTTTGCTCAAAATTCACTTTACTGGCAAGTTTGAAATGACAAAAATTACCTGACTCCTGTTTAGATGAGCATCTAATTTTTTTTTTTTTTTTTCAGAGTAGAATAGAATAGAATATTTCAGTTGGAAGGGACCTACAACAATCATTCCAACTGCCTGACCACTTCAGGGCTGACCAAAAGTTAAAGCATATTATTAAGGGCATTGTCCAAATGCCTCTTAAACACTGAGAGGCTTAAGACTTTCAGAGTAAGAGTCTGATTCCTATGTATACTGTAACAGAATAGGATAAAAGTAAACACAACTGCAAGGAAAGAAAACTTCTCTTGAGTTTTTCTCTTTCATTTCCAATTTTTGGCCAAATTTCTCATGCTGTATAAATTCTTTGCTAATGCAATGCTGTATAACATTCTCCATGGATTCTTGCCTACAGATGTTCCCTCTATATAATAGAGTGTCAGATGCGATAAACTTCAAGGTGTTTCTTTCACTTGAGAAGAACACTGTAAGCCACTCCATTTCCCTTTGTGGTGCTCTGCTGAGCAACATTTTAGTGTAACCCTGTTTAAAACACACATGCAAATATCGTAGAAATAAATAGAGATTTGGGAATGAACAACAAAAATTATTAAAAACACTGAAAACCTCTATGTGAAGGCAATCTGAAGAGTATCATTAAAGTAAAGAAGAAATCTACAAGATCTCATAGAAAAATAAGTCATACAGAAAATATTGCAATTACTCTCTCCTGATATATAAAGGACTAGGGAATTCCAGCAGAGTTGGAAAGCGAGACATTTACAACTGATTTTTTTTTTTTTCCCACAGAACAATCAATAAGAGAAATTCATCTCCTCTGCCTCCCTCTGATATAATTGGGTTAGTGCATTTTAGGAAAGGACAAAATATACACACAGATAATAAAAAATGAAATGCTAGCGTGAAAAGCTTGAATTGTGTGCCCTAGTGCACAGAGTCAACACTGGGTATTAATTTAAAAATTAGCCAGGGGAAGGCTGCTGTATAACTGGCTGCTTGGGGGTTCGGGAATAGAGTGGAAATTATAACACTTTGCTGCCGATCTGACCTAGCATAGCGATTTTTATGCGTAAGGTCAAATGTTGTAGCCCAAAGAGAGACACACTGGGGACAAGGAGTCAGAGGTATGCCTGACTTGATGGTAGTTCATTCAGAGACAGACGCGAGGCCTCGGCAAGCCTTATTTTTGCACAGATTTTGCAAAACCTAGATCTTGCACATCCTCATCTTCCTGTAGAGGTCCAGAGCCTCTTTTGAAAGGCTTGTTAGACTCAGCAGGGTTTCCTCTGATTCACATTGGTACAAGAAAAATGCAAACAGACCAAGGGCTGTCATCAGATGATTTTCACACAAATGGCTCTGGCAGTTTTCAGGGGTTACCTCAGGTTCCCACAGCTTTTGGCTGTAGGAACCTACCCGACAGCTGAAGTAGCAAAGCAGAGTACCAGAGCACCTCAGCCTGGAACTAAATGAAATTTCCAGACTTATTTCACAGGGTCTAATAATTTCACTCCAAATGTAACAAACTGAAAAAAAACCAGCAAAAAAAACCCACAAAAAAAAACCCAGAGAGAAAAATATATACAAAAGAAACTAAATTAACCTAGTTCCTATAAGGAGACATCCTATGTTGGTATAGTTTATACCTAGAAAATAATGTAATTTACTGCAATAAACCAGTTTAGTAAAATCCACACAGCTTTATTTGTGGATATTCACAAATTTTTTTGAGATCAAAGTGCTGATTTAGTTTACCTGTATAATATACAGTGGATAGGTATACTATTTGCATTACACTTCATTTCTTCCTGGCTTAAAGTAGATTTTGGGGAATTTCGGAGCACCCATGGACTAAGTTGCAGCGGTCATGCAAGGGCTATAAGGACCCAGATGTCTTCGGATTATAACTCATAACCAATTAAAGTGGTTAGCAAATTTTCCGCAAAGCAAGTGTTGTCATTCTGGAGAAAAGGGGGAATTTGGAGAAAGTTGCGTGACTATGCTGGGAACAGGTTATGATGGTATTGCTGTTGTCGCTCTGTGCATTTCTTTTCTTTCCAGAGAAAGTACTTGGAGAGAGAGCAGTGGATGTAATGGTAGCAGTTCCATGGTGTTTGATTTATACCAACTGGTGTTTTTTGGGGGGGTTATAAGATTTTTCTTTTTCTTTTTCTTTTTCTTTTTCATCTTCTTTTTCGTCTTCTTTTTCTTTTTCTTTTTCTTTTTCGTCTTCTTTTTCTTTTTCTTTTTCTTTTTCTTTTTTTTTCTTTTTCATCTTCTTTTTCTTTTTCTTTTTCTTTTTCTTTTTCTTTTTCTTTTTCTTTTTCTTTTTCTTTTCCTTTTTTTTTTTTTGCTTAACATTTAGAAGAAGCTAAGCCAGTACAACTCTTGATTTCAGTATGATGAATTTCACAGTTTCCTAAGTACTTCCCTCTTCTCCTTGAGACATCTGTGTGTTTTCCAAAGAAAGGGAAAACTTTGCTTCTTTCATCCTCCGTTCACACACAGCAGTGTTTGTGAAAGGAGAGACAGCTAATGAGAACTGCAAAGTGAAAATGTTCTCTGGAATGTCATGCTCAGGCATATGTTTCTGCTCTTTGAGACAGAAAAAAAGGAAAGAAAAAAAGAAAAAAAAGACAGACTATAACAAAGAAGACAAGTACTAGGAAAATTAAGATGTTTCCCATTTCCATTGTAAGAGTAAATTGATAATAATTACTTGTTCAACACGGGCAATGATCACACTGAAAAAGACTAAGTTGTTCCTTGCTCAGATTAGTCTGAAATTACTATGAACACATTTAAAATAAGCTTTCATCATCACCCTAGGATATTACATACAACAATGTTGTTTGATTGAATTATGGATTATAAATCTGGTTTTTTTTTTCCTGAAAAGTACTTTAACAGGGCTAAAAAGAGATGGAACTTGTAAAGTTATTATGGAGCTATTTTAGAAAATGTGAATTAGTGAATTTCGCTCATGCCAAGATTTTATTTTACTTATTCACTTCTGTATTGCCACACAAATTAGGAAAAATAAAAAATGTTTGGTTGTATTAGGCAGAAACATTTGACAATATGTAATTCATATTTCAGAATGCTGAAATAAAAATGCTACAAAAATTTCCATATCTGAAGATTTATCCTCTCTATATGGATCTTTTATATAAAGATTAAATTTCTTGTTGAAAAAAACAAATTCACGTGCAGTATCTCTTGCCCAGAATATTCATGCAAGTGGAAGGTCTTGAAATTGGACTCATCCTTTATTTTCACATTTTTAACTTTTATTAGTATTCATTTTTGTCATTCTGAACAAATGGGTTTCAAACTGGGACATTTATGCATAGCTTCTTTACAGTTTTTCAAGCTAAATCTTGGCTACATATGCTGTAATTTGATATACTGTAAGCATAAACACTTGTGTTTCCATAATAATTTGAGTAATCCTGTATATTAAAAACTACCATGGCAGAAAAAGAAGTACTGTCTAAATATTGTTTTGAACAATATATTGGGCATTGAACAGACATCTTGTGCACATTTATTTAATCTAATAATGTCCTGTGAGTCTGTAGTCCTTAATCTGCATGAATCTTTAGAATAGACTATGCATTTTCTGTCCTTTAAGAATCTCCTTGTAAAGGATTTAGGTGACCAAATCCTACTGAATTTTGAATTTTGTTTGTCTCCAAAAATTCCAGCTAGTTTTTCTCCTACCTTAAAATGGAACAGCTCTTTTAAGTGAACATTACATCAGTATGAATTTAACATATATATATTACTCATATGAATGCATACTTCATGTTATATAATTTTACAATTTAAAAATGTAGTTTTCGAAATGTTTGCCAAAATTTGACTGTTTCCATAATAACTTAGGTATAGAAGTGGCATTAATAACACAAGTTTGAATGTTGTGTCTGTGGTGGCCTGACCTCAGCTGTCAACTAAGACCCCCTCCAGTCACTCGCTCACTCCCTCCCAAGCAGGCTGAGGGAGAGAACTAGGGTAAAAGTGAGGGTAAAAGTGAGAAAAAACTCATGGGTTGAGACAAAGGCACTTTAGTAAGTGAAGGGGGGGAAAAAAAAGAAAAGAAAACAAGTGATGCTAAAAGCCGTCACTCACCACCAGCAGACCAATGCCCAGACTGTCCCCAAGCAATGGTTACTTTGGAAAAACTCCCTCTCCGTTTTATTGCTGAGCATAATGTTATATAGTATGGAGTATCCCTTTGGCCAGTTGGGGTCAGCTGTCCCAGCTGTGTCCCCCCTCAACCTCTTGCCCACCCCAGCCTACTCTCTGGGGCAGCACAGTGAGAAACAGGGATGGCCTTGACACTGTGCAAGCACAGTTCAGCAATAGCTAAAACACAGGTGTGCTATCAACACTTTTTTGGTCACCAATCGAAAACACGGCACCTTACAGCCTGCTGTGAAGAAAATTAACTCCATTCCAGCCAGACCCACGACAGTGCGTAAGCAGAGAAAACATTTAGGCATTTGCATGGTTGCAGACCCAGTTCTTTAGCAAAATTAATAAGAATTTATTTCTTTTAATAGTAGTTTCTAATTCTCTTTGTTTCCAATGGCCTGAGCATGTACCTGATATAGTCAAGATACCCTATTTCAAAATGTTTGCTGCCCTGCATTGTTTCTAACAGGAGTCAGAACATACCTGACACTCATCAGTATCCACCACAAAACACGGCAGCCAAGAGAGCTGTCATTTAAAAAACGGGTAGAAGGAGAAGTCAAGGGCCATCTCTTGACTAATTTGATCTCCTCCTCTGCTTGAGAGGAGGAAGCAGTGACACCAAGTCCCATCAAATAATAGTCTTAACAGCTGAAGAGGATGGGTCAAATTCCTCTTTTCCCATTAAAACAGAATTATTGTGAAGCCACAAATACAAAGCCCAGAAATGAAAACAATAGGGTAGCCTAGCGCTTAGGGTGCTCACTTGAAGAGGAAAGCTTGGATCTACATAACTCAATGTCAGCTCTCTGCTTATTAGATAACAGATTTTAGCATTAATTATTGAGTTAATTAATAGTTTTGGGATCCTTTTAATTTCATTTTACAGCTTATGTTTTCTACTGTGTTTCTGACCCTTCGGTTTTGCTCTAGTCTTTAAAAGAATTTAAAATCACTCATTGTGACTCTATTCTTTGGATACAAGAATCTATATGAAATGCATAGTATAAAATTGAATTAGTAGGTTAACTGATTGTAATAGGACATTTGCAATTACATAGTCTGACCTGCATAACACAGTCCATAAGATTTTGAATTAATTCCTACTGGAACAGGAGCATATCTTTTAGGTAAACATGCAGTCTCAATTTAAAAAGCAGTCAGTGATGAAGATTTTACCACAGCCCTTGATATATAGTTGCAGTGTTAAGTTTTTCCTCTCAGGTAAAAATTTGCATTTTACTCCTAATAACTATGTCAGTTTCAAGATTAATAATTACATTGTGATACTCTATACCAGTCAATCTCTGGATTTTTTTTTTATGATGCTCAGTGGAAGAATGCGTTTGTAAGAAGCCGCCTATTTTTGTAATGCAAATAGACAATATGATCTATAATAGAAGCTGAATTCTAGCTTTTGCTCTGATCCCTTCCTTACTCGTGCCTCTCGATATGTCACTAGCTCACAACTTGATCAAATCAATTACTTCAAGACTGGAATTTTCCATGCTTAGGGCTAAGCTCCATTACGCTAGTCCTTGCCAAGTCACAGCCCCGTCATGGAGAATCACTGTAAGCTGATAGAAGGAACTCCTTCCTGCTGGCAGATTGATACCACCCTCCTGAAGGATGGAGGCTATGCCATGGAGCTTTTGTTGGCATAGGAGTACCGGTGGCTGGGGACCTGCTGGCATAAGTAAACTGGTGACTGGGTATATATCTTCCACATTCTAGCTGACAAAATTGTAATTGGAAAACTGTAATGTGAATTGGGTCTCAGTCTTTCACTCCAGAAGAGAACTGTTTGTTTCCAAAACATATTTGTATGCTATTTTGGTAGCATGTGGTCTTGTTTTATGATGTATGTTGGCATTCCTTGGGATGGAAAATGCAATACAAACACGACTGATCAGGAAAATTGCTTATCAAAGTGCGGAACCAGAAGAAGAAAATTTGATGTACTTATCTCAGTGTATGAGCTTTTCAGGTACTTCTTGAAGGACATAGTCCCTCAGTTTAGGTGGCCAATGTCAAACTCTCAGGTTTTCAATATTCGATATTGTTCCCCAAACACTAACTTGTAGATTTCCTTCCTTCCTTTTTAGTTAGTTTTGGAAAGGAAAATAGTATTAATTATTGTTTCTCAACTGCTCCTTTTTCTCTTACACATAGGGGAGGCTGAAGTGGCAAGGAAAGATTACTTCAAGCTTTATAAGAATCTTTGTAAGGAAGAGAAACTTTTTGTTACCATTGGGAATCTTGTACTAAAAGAAAAAAAAGTTCAGTAAGTGAAGAATTTACCTTTATAATACTAGCCTAGGCTTATGGCTGGTTGGGAAATTGCTGGACTTCATCTGTCCATGGTAGATAGACAGCTGTTTCACATGGAACAGTTAAAATTGTTCTCCCTGGGACACGTCAATCACCAGTCATTCAGATCATATCATGCATCTTTCAGCAAGTCATATAATGGAAAATTCTATAGAACTGATGAAACCTAAACCAAAAATCTTCTTCAACTAAGTGCTTCAGTTGCCAGGGTTTTATATTTCTAAACTATTTGTAAAAATAAAATGATCTTTTAGCACTTAATCAAAGAAGTTATTAATGTCTTTTAAATTTGAAACTCAGCTTTATCAAAAATATTTTGTAGGTATATGCTGCTCATTATTAAATATGTCAAGCAAATGCTGGTTGTGATCACTCAGTTCCAGATATTCTGGGAACAGACTTAATGGAATTTTTTTTTGATGCAGAACTCTGTGAATTGCTTATTCCTTCCAACTATAATAACAACACTGAAATAAAGAAAATTTGCTTAGCTCTTTCTTTCTGTTTTTGTAGACAAAGTTATCAGATTAACATGTTAAGGTTGATGCTAGAAAGGTACAGTTCACAAAACCACCAGATTTTTCCTCTCACCACATTCTCTTTGATTCGCAGTAGGGTGAAATTATCTTTGTGCATCTTTGGGAAATACTGGTTTTGACATTTGTAAAGCCTCTGGAAACTCTGGACATTTGTGATCAAAATGTTACCAGTTGAATGCTTTTTAGAAATTCTCTGCAGGTCATATTCAGAGAGTTTAAGTTCCACCTGAGGTATTATCTCCCATTCACTGGCTTGATCCAGTTCCCAAGAGCCATGTGTGAGCCCTTCAAAAGCCTTCAAAGTTGCTGTCTCCCTTACTGACTTACCACCAGGAATTAGGTGAGATTTAAGCTCTGTGAATATTCACCAGGAAAAAATTTATTTGATGTTCTAGTGTGGCCTTTGAATTTAAAGTACATCTGGTATATGTTTTTCTCTGTATGTACCCACACCCCCCATCTTTTCTGTATATTGTGGACATTTGGCTACAAATTTGAAGAACATTTTCACACATTAGATTTTTAAAATGAATAGGTTTACGTGTACTTCAATGAAAAGTATTTTTGCAAAACTGCATTTGTGAAGGCATTTTAGTAGTCACACAGCTGTTCTGTGGAGTATAATTCTAGTAATTATAACAAACTGTAGAAAGTTTGCATTTTAAAGAAATGCAGTGTTCCTTACACAGCCAAAGGAGCATGTGTGGTACAGCATACATGTGTCTTGGAGGTTGAATATAAATTTGGCAAAGGTGATTAAAATAATTATTGCTGATTCTTCAGCTTTTCCTTTTTCAGACGTCTGATGATGTGTTCCTTATGGTTTAATTACTACTCTCCATCTCCATCTAACATTTGGTGCATGAGCAACAATAATGAGCAGGTAATACATTGCGGGCAATGCCACACGTTGCTTGCATTTGGAACTGCCTATATTGTGCAGTTCAGCACTGGGCAGAGAGCTGTGCTGCCTCTGTCTACACAGCACTGCTGGTGGTGGTACACAGGGACACTAGCCTGAGTTACAAAACAGCAGATGAAAACTAGCCCAGGGTAACCACTCACCCCTGCTTCAAATTCCAGAGTTACTATTTCCAGAAATACCCGTTCAAGGTATCTCTGCATGGTGTAGTATTGTATAGGATGGATATATCCTGAATCAAAATTCATTGGACAAAGTTAGCACATGCAATAGAAGACAGTCCTGAGTCATCACAGCATCAACACAGCTCAACTGCTTGCTTTTCTTTTGCTTATGAGCTGTACTAGAGAATGTCATAGTCGGATCGGTGTTTGCTGCTTGGGACCATGGCCTATTTCGTTTCTGAAGGGCAAAGTATCTTTTCTCACACTGAAGATGTTGGTGATAAATAATGACCATAATTACTTTTTAAGTGTTAGAGAGTGTGCTCATTTGCTTGGAATGCAATAGGACCTATTTTGGTAATGCACACAGCTACAAGACAGATGGCTCCTATCCCCCAAAATTAACAATGTAAGGGCCCTGAACCCATGTATCGTTCTGAAATATCAGAGACTAGAACGACTATATTTTGTGTGCCTTCAATGCAGGAGGCTTTGTGAATGCATGTGAAATGGTGAGCAAGAGTCAGGGTGAGAATCCATTATTCTCAGAGAAGCCAAAGGAGCATATATATTAGAGCATACTTCAAGCCATGAGAAAGACACCATCTCTGGATACCTACTTCCTTTTCTCCACATCGCTGCCCAAAGAGGCGGAAGGTCCATGGGGCCACAGGTTCTGTAGAAGAGTAGAACAGGTGAAATTAATTCACCACCTAGTAAGACAAACAGAGGTTATTTGAATTATTTTGACCAAATAAAAGCTCATTCTCCAAGAGAATGAGGGGAGAGTGGAGAACTCCCAGTGGAATGAAGAAACACAAAGTAGCTGTGCTAGAATCAAAACTCCTGACTGACATTGTACATTAGGGGAGACAGGATGTGTTGTGAGGAAGGAGATAGCAGGAAGCAGGATGATTGCTGGTGTTTAAATAAAGCTACTTGACTTTTATCAGATAGGGAGAAATGATTACTTGGCACTTATATTAATTGCTGAAGAGACATAGGAGACTTCCATTTTAAGCCTAAGCATGGTGGGATACCTCATCAAGGGTGCAGAATAAATTTCACGTGGTCTAAAAAACTTAAATATGAGAGCATTTTTTTCTTTGTGCATCTTAGATTGGAGCAGAACTTCACTGCAAGCAATTTGGTGTAGTTTGCTAACACTGGCTGTTAAAGACCAAAGTTTCTTCCCAAACTGGCCTCATCTGGCAAACCTTCTCCCTGTAGTTGCTGACCTTTGTCCCAAGAAGTGTATCTGTGTTAGCAAGCCACCCCCTCCTTAAAAACTTGCTCAAGTCCAGGTGTTTTCCTTCTCTGGGCAGAATTTGAAGGCAGGGACAGTTTGCTCCCTTGCAGTTTTCTTCCTCACCTGCATTTCTCCAGCTCACCTAGAACCACCTGATGTTTGCTGGGCAGCATATTCCAGATTTGGCAACTTCATTCAACCAAAGTTTGGTGCTTTTTTTCTCTTTTTTTTTTTTTTCATGACAATGCATCAAAGAATGAGATAAACACGGAAAACTGTCTGTAGAGTTCAGAATACATTACACTCTCAGTAAAGGAACTATAGGCATGTATGCAGTCAAAACTGTGTTCCTGCATCCAACTTCACTTCAACTGTCTGAGAAACAGCATATACTTCAGGACTTGACATACGTATATGGTATCATTTGCAACACCTATATAGCAAAAGCAGATTAAGAAAGTGAAGATTTAGCCATGTTGCCTGGACCTAAACCCAGTGGCTCAAACTGAGAGATGAATCAGAAGCAGATTCCTGCATCAAAGCTGATAACTGTCAGCTAGAATGGCATGGTTTGGCTGGGTTACTTATTGTGACAAGAAAGGCAAATAGTTAAAATTTCAGTAATAACTGAATTTAGAAAACATCTTTCCCTAAACTTTTGGCTTTTTTTTCCCGGAGAAATACAAAGTTCAGTAAGCAATATATCTGAGGTTTTACTGCAATTTCCCAGTGGACACTCATGAATAGAACTGGGAGGAAAATGTTTTCTCATCACAGGAAGCTCCCATTCTCAACAGGGATTAAATATTCAAAATGCCAAAAAATGTTCATGAATCGGCAGTCTAAAAATGTTCATTAAATATAAATCAACACTTCTTTTGTTTTGATTTTCATTATTCTTTTTCATTACTTTGTAAAATAATTCATGCACGTCTTTTAAAGTGACCCAGTATAGTCTTAAAAAGAAAATACTTTTAAAATAAAAAAATACTAATTTGGGGGAATTTAAATGTCAAAACATTTTTCCAAAGCATTTTATCAAAAAGGCTGTCTTTATTTAAACGGATTTCACTTTGACAAATTGACATTTTATAAAAAAATACATCTACAATGTAAAATTTCCTATCAAGTTTAATCACAGATCTACCAAGCACAACTGTCTTGGATGATTAAAGTTATTCATTGGAGCATTGCATTAAATCCACCTTTATGCCAGTGAGAGCTCCTGTAAGTAGATGCAAACCACTGAATTCTCAGGATCCAGTGTGGAAAACTGATGCAAGAAGTAAGGATATTAAAATATAAGGAGGCAATAGGCCTGCATGAAATTACTTCATAGCCCCTCTAAAAGAATTCTTAATTAGTTTTCCATAACCCTAATCTTTGAACTGCAACAGGTCATTGTAAAATTCTAATTATTTTTGAAACCCCTGTGTAATAAGAAATCCTTTCTCAGCCTACAGATTCTAATATTTTGTTATACAAAAAGCATTGACGTATTTTGAAAAAAAAAAAAAGCTCACGATTTTATTCCCAACAAACTATGCATATTGTAAAGCACCAGTTTGTCATAAGTTCTACAGAATCTTTATTGCAAAAACAGGCTTGCATCAGTTCATCTTCATCATGTTACTTTGAAAGAGACTACAATGATTTGGCATCATCTTTATAAAACCATTCAACCTTTTTTAAATGGTTGCCGTTAAAAAGCAGTACCTGAAGTAATTCATGAACTCCAAGTGACATGACATGGTTGTGGCCACGCTGTTACATAAACCTCTCCTTTTTCAGAGAGACTAGACCCATTTCTATACTCTCTCTTACATGCTCTTTCTATTGTTGATTTTCCTTGTTGTTCCCACTGTTTTCCTTTGTTGTAGCACAGTGAATGTGATTTTTGCCACTGCTAGTAAAAGGCCACAGGCTTTGTATTTACCTGGCAGTGCAGGATCTCGGGATTTTTTGTGCTTGCCTTGGTCTGAACTAGCCTTAGCTTGCTTTAATAATTGTTTAGTGGTCAAGCGACTTTTGCCTGACCGCTTGTAGCTTCATGTCTGGGAATACTGCACGTGGCAAAGGTCTGACAAACCTAGGTAGTAATCGTGGGACAAGTTAACAGCCCTTTATGTTAGACTGGGCTAAGGGATGCTACCGAACAAATATCGTACTTTAGCTGGAAGCTGACCTTGTTAAGAAAACATATAAAAATAACTCCAGTTGGACACCAAGACTGAGGAGGAAAGGATTCCACTAACATGGACATCATACCCCTCCCAATGAAGACCTCAGGGAGGTGATGACATGCTGTAAAATGCACTCATCTCTGATGGAGGAAGATTGGAAATGTCAACCCAACCCAAATGGACGTTGGAAGGGTGAGCATAGTTCCAGAGGAAAGAGGTAGGTAATAGTAACTTTTGTCATATAACAATTATAAGGATATAATTTATGAGATTTTTCTGTATAATTTGATCTGAACGTATAAGCATCAAAACTGGACTAATGATTTGGATAACTATACTGCTAAAATGCTGATGGGACAAACAAGGAATTCTTAGTTCCATATGTACAGTATGTTCCTTTTTGCTTAGAACAAGATTTTGGGTGTGTATCACCAGTAGTTTGATCCAGATCGATACTTTTTGTTTCCTTTTGCTGGAATGACCATCACTACTTCCTGGAGTCGGTGTTTTCTCAAAGTTTTAGTTTGGCCTAAAAGATCAAGAACAAAGAATGAAGGCTTATTTTCTTGCTTTTTTTTTATGTTCAGCAACTACAGTTTTCTTTATAAAAATCTAGCTAATAGATGACCAAGATAAGTAAATTTAGAGAAGGTAGTATTTTATAGTCACTCTACTTCCGAATGTTCTAATGAAACAAAATGTTGTAATCATTTCTTACATATCTATTGAACATGTAGAACCACATTATACCTGTGAATATAAAGCTACATCCCCAGATATACATGAAAAATTTTGAATGCCCTAGACTGTTTTCCTAAGATGTTGGATTTTTATATGAGAAAGTATGTCTCCCTAAACCCAATCGGTCTTTTAATTTCTCTGTAGTTCCTTTGATTGAAAAAGATTAAAAGCAAGCCTAAGGAAATAACAACAGGGACAATCAAGCTAGCATGGCAAGGGGGTCTTGTTTACAAACTATAGCCAGCATCAATTCATTTCTGGCTTCAGTTCCTGACCTCCACTTCAAAAGCAATTATTCACAAATGACAAATCTTATGAACTCTGAGGACCTGGCATGTTATGGATCTTGTAAGTATAATAACCATATATTTACTAGTTCCAAAAGCTTCATTTGGCACCTCCAAAGGAGCAGGCAGATTTAGCAGCCAGATGTCTGTTTATTGAACTGATATATGCAAATAATATTTGTAAGCAGTAAGTTGGGATTCTAAAATGGTGCCTATAGTAAAAAAGGCAAAAATATAAACTAGACTTGCATATATTTTTATTGCTTCAAAAACATCAGAATCAAGACTATTGTCTCTAGACAAAAGCGTTTTTTTCCTTTTGCTTCCACAAATAATAGATTGATGATCCATAAATTGCCTTCTGTGCTGGAAACCCAAAAGCCTCTTAGACTGGAATAGTAAAACATGACTTGCTTGATTATCCTGTTATTCTTTTCAAATACACTGATTTTTTTTTTTCCCCAAAGCAATCAAATGTTTTCAACTTTCTGAACATTTGAAATCATTATTATTTTCTGTGATTTATACCTCAGAAGATTTAATTCCACCCCTAATTATAAAAAGTAACCCCTATTATGAACAGTACCTTATTCTGTTCACTGTGCCAATAAAAACTGAAAAACATGGAGAATGAGATATGTATTAATCTATATAAGAATGGCAGATGCCGTCCCTTTACCAATGCAAATACGTGGTGCAGTTTGTCCAGTAAAAATAAGTTAAAATAAGTCTCCCATGATACAAATTATTATTTTGGAAGTAACCAAAATCAGACATTGCCATTCATTCTCTTTGCTATAGAAAAGCTCCTTCTCTGGGAGCTATTTTTTATCTCCTTATTTAAATTCTAGTTAGTGTTTATCAGAAGCAAATCTCATAGAGATTCTTTCTAACACTGACAATGTTTGGTAGCAAACACAGAAGGCCTGCAGTTTATTACATACATTTTGATTTGTAAGTAAAGTCTCATTTGGTTAACAAACAGCTTTATTTATCTTATTGGTATCCCAAGGAAATCAATGGCGGACAAGAGTTTGAAATTAAAATGCAGTCAAACTAATGTACCTTCAGAACAAATAAATTACATATTACCATTGAAATACTTAATCTGTTTGCTGAACATCTTTGAAATATTTAAACATAGAATTAACAACAACTTTATGTTACAGAAGACCTGTGTAACATTCATCAGTGTCATGCCTAAGAGCCTTTTGAAAGCAATTAAATAATGTAAGCCATGGTTCACTACTTGTTTTAATAGTATATTGAAAAATAGTCAAAGATATTTGACTTTAGTTTGTGACTGTGTTTGTTGCATCCTGTTCCTATTGTGTTAGTTTCATTCAACAGGCTTTTGGTTCTGTATTGCAAAGGCCAGGGAGGTTTCCTCCTCCCATTCCCCTCTTCTTTGATGAGAATTTTGGCTTCTGGAAGTGTTTTTCATCTTCCTCTGAGACAATGGTGACAGGCTGTGGCCAGAGATGGGACGTTGGTCAGATGTGCTAGCCCTCCACATGGTACTGAAAGTCTGAGAAATGTGGCTTGTGTCTTGTTCATATGTTCAGTATTAATGTGATCATCAGATTTGGAGTCAAGAAGACTTTTGTCCTCAGCCTAACTGGCAGTGAGCATTGCCTTCTTGGTTTTCCAACTTCCTCTTTTGTGTAGGCCATAGTTCATTTCATAGGATCACTTGGGTGTCTGTTTTTTAACCAGCTGCCACTTTAGGGACTTAGGACACTGGTGATGCCTTCAATCTCTTTTGCTCCTGTATTGTTCCTTCTGGGGCTTTGAACTCTGTGGCGGGTTTGCCTTGGCTTGCAAGCAAACACCCAGTCAGCCACTTGCCCCCTGCCCTCAGCAGGATGGAAGGAGGAAATAGGAAGGACAGGAATGAGAAAGCTCATGGGTTGAGCCAAAGACAGGGAGATTGCTTACCGATTACCATTGTGGGCAAAACATCCTCAGCTTGGGGAAAATCAACTTAACTTATTGCCAATTAAAATAAAAATTGAATTATTAATTTAGGTAGTGCGGGAAAAAAAGACAAACATTAAAATTACACCTTTCGTCCTCCTTTTCCCAGACTCCACTAATCCTTTTGAGCAGTACAATGGGGATGGGGGTAGTGGGTTTTGGTCAGTACCTCTGTTTCTCTCTGCTGCTCCTTCCTCCTCACACTTTTCCTGTGCTTCAGTGTGGGCTCTCCACAGGCTGCAGGAAAAAAAATCTGCTCTGGCGTGGATCCTCCATGGGCTGCAGTGTATATCTGCTCCATCATGGAACACCTCCTCTCCCACCTTCTTATCTGACCTTGGTGCTTGCAGGGATGTTTTTCCTACTTTTTTCCTCACTCCTCTCTTGTCCAGTGTTTTTGCCGTTTCTTAAATATGCTTTCCCAGAGGTGCCACCGTCTTGGCTGATGGGCTCAGCCGTGCCCTGTGGTGGGTTCCTTTGGAGCCGGCTGGAACCGGCTGTGTCCGGCATGAGGCAGCCCCGGCCTCTCCTCACAGAGGCCACCCCTGCAGCCCACTGCTACCAACACCTGGGCACCTACACCCAATACATGTCTAGAGGGTATATGATCATATAAGGCTTCATTTGTTTTAGGAAGTTTTGGCGTGTTTAACAGTGTATCAGCAAATGAAGTGGAAGTTGAAACTTCTGGACTAAACATCTATAATGCTTGTAATAGAGGGACACTGGATGTAATGCATCAGGCAGTCCCTGGTTTTGTCCATAACGATAAAACTAAATGATAAAACAGTGACCTTGCTCTGGCCTTGAGGCCCGGTGACACACAGAACAGCTGTCTTCGCATGACATAGCTCTTGGCCCCAGATATTCTGTGGTGATGCTAAGTCATAACTGACATGTTGTGTGAGTGTATTTTTAATTCACTTCAAAGTCTGAAATAATGTGATGACTGTGTTGCAGCCCATCACAGAGGTGTTGTCATGGCATGAAACACAGAGTGAATTGTTTATGTCCTCAGGTGTGGCTAGAGGGTATATGGAGTCATATAAGGCTTCAAAGCTGGCTGCGGTAGTACTGGCAGACTGTGGAGGGTGGAGACAGCCAAATTTGATGAAGTCTCATCTCTGCTGTCTTTTTGAGGAATCCCTGGAGTGAACTATGTTGAGAAAGCCTAGGCTTTGTCTTGAGATGAGTTAACCGAGATCAAAACAGGAAGCCACCAAGCAGTTAGGCAATGTGGGCAATCAGGGGTCCAGTGCTTAAGCAATTCTCAGGCCTTCTGTTATGTAGAGGTGTAGATGTATCTGGAATACCTTGGAAAAAAAAAGGCAAGTACAGGGATACACAAAAGCATTTAGATCTTTTCAAGTGCCCATCGATTATCAGGAAGTATATGAAAAGCTCACCTAACTCGCAGATTTCCGCACAAAGCATTCTTCCGATTAAAGTAACTTTTCTATATATGTGTAGATAAAACTGTGGATTTGGGTCCCATGAGGGTCCACTTAAGTCTAATGTGCTGTGGTACTAAGAGTCACTGAAATGTCTGTGGATCCTGCCACTTGCGAACAGGTTGAGTTTAGATTGGTTAGGAAGGCAGCACAGGGAGCAGAGGACAGGACTCTATTTTCTCTGTTAGCTGGAGTTGCCTATACTTCCTAGCAATTTGCTTTGTTCTTTTTCTCTCTCTCCTGCTGTAAATGAATAGCTTGATTAGTACATAGATTTATTTAGTTGTATTTATGTATATGCATGAAAATGAATTGCTGAACTCAGTGCAAATACTCATAAAACTGCTGAAGGAAAGCTGAGCTGAAGTAATTAATTTATTTGCATTCAGTTTTTAAGTTCCATAGTACTATGGTCCTCTTGCTTTTAGGAATTACTCCACAGTGTAGATCAGGAGTATAAACCTCGCCTCCCAGTTAGATACCATTCATCAGCACAATTTGTCTAGTCTTCAGCCCATTTCTTGTTCTTCTTTTTCCCAGGGGCCTTCAAATACAGACAGGGACCAAGGAACTTATCCATCCTATGACTGAAAGTGCATTCCCCAAAGGTATACTCCATCAGGTGGATAATGCATATCTATTTGTGTGAGGTGAATATACATAGGCATTTGGTCATGTATGTCCCCTGATATACAGGCTTATTCCTTTGCAGTACCAGTCATGTCTATCAGAAGACGGAGGTCGTCTGCACTTTGTCTATGCAATGGATGCATGGGATATCACATGATGAGGGAGAGGCTACAGAGTCATTTTGCTTTATCTGAAGAACAGTGGGCCCCATCCTCAGTTTGAGTACTAGCCCCCAGGGAATCTTCCTGCGCTCTGTTTCATTGATCCATGGCAGGTAGTCGTCATGAAAGCTCTTCTGGTGGAGAAGACATACTCCCACAGGTAGCAAATGTCAGTCAGGCCCACTAAGAGATTCTGACATCAGAGGAAACACAGACTCCTTGAGATGTGCCCAAGCTGTGCCCAAGCTGGAAGTGAGCCCATGAATAGACATGAGCAATGGACCAACATGTTCAAGGAAAACTGTGTTGGTAAGCAGATGGGATGATGGATGTTGAACTGGCTGTAGCTTTTACAGAGTTTATTCCCAGAAATAAGTAATCGTATTAGAATTGAGTATGATCTCTCTTATCTCCAGCAATGCAAGATAGATTTAGAAAGTCACAGACAGAAGAGCCATAGTTCATGAGGCCTTCACAGAAATGTGTTTGAACTGCAATTGACTTTTTCAGAACATTCTCAGGATCTGGCATTTTCACTTTCCAAATACATTTTACTATAAAAGGAAGATCTTTGGATAACCTTGGAGGGTGCACAAACCTAGGAAAACCAGCTCTGAACTGAAAGAACACAGCACAGAACTTTTGGCAGGTTATGACACTGCACAGATCTTCTAGTTGAAGAAAGGTTATCTGTTTGGATGAAAGTAGAAATTATGAATATCAAATTGGGAGTGAAGATAACATTGTGGTGAAGGTAATGGATTAAAACTCAGGAGAGATGGATTTAACTCATAGCTCTGCTTTCTTGCCAATTTTATGACAGTTATTTCATCCCTTTTTGTTTTGGTCTACACACATGGATGAGATATTGCATTCCCCCTACCTCTTGTCTGTCTTCTCTGTTTGGAATATGACTTCTGCCATGAATAACTTTAATGAACAATGCATACATAAACCCACTGTGAAATCTCTAGACAAACTCTTTGGTGACTCCAGTTCATAGTTCCATAATCCAAGAACAGTCACGACCAATCACAATGAAAACCAGAATCTGAGGATACTCAATGCAAAGAGGAGGAAAAACGGCATTGAAATAACAAGTGGTAATCATAATCCTTTCAATTGATGTTGCGTACCAGACAGACAAACAACATAAAGCTTTGACTTGTTTTAATAACAGCTGAACAGTCTGTCAGTGGTAAATGCATTGACTAATGCTATCAGACCTACTGGAGCACCTAAGTCTGTATACCATATTAGAGCAGAGATACTGATAAATGTGAGGGAGTCAGTAGTCATATCTTTTTAATTCCTACGTTTCATCATCACCTGTCGTAGTTAGATAGTTGCTAAGCATTCTGGACATGAACTGACTTTCCCTCTTTTTCAATCAGCATTCAAATGTTATATTGCTCTAGCTGTTAGCTTATCCCCACAACTCCCATGTATCGATGGGCCCTGGTCCTAGCTACGTACATTGCTGTAAACCTTAAGTCTTCCTTTCAGCTATTATTGAGTTACTACTAACAGTTACACACAAATTTAAAGTTCATTTATTTCATTCTTTCACAATCACTTAAATTCAGCCTAGTGTTTTGGTTTTTATTTTCCCTGATTAGTATGTCAGCTGGATACAGATGTAAGACTATACAACCAGTCAGTTATTGATAATAGAAAGCATCTGTACAGGGAATACCCTGTTTTGCAGGAAAAAGAAAGGGTAGGTATCTGCCCCAAGAGCCCAAAGCCCAAAGACGTTACAGGGAGACTTTTTGTTGTCTTCAGTGGTCAGGCCCCAAGTGATCCATATCTGTAGAATTAATGAGCCTGTTGCTCAGTTGTACTGTCAAAAGGAAAAAAGAACTGATGCATTTGAGCTCTTTTATTTTTAGCTTGATGCAAAGCTGTATTAGCTATAATCCCATTTTTCAGAGTGAATGAAATCCCGTGTTATCTGAAAAGCTAGAGCTGCTGTCTCAGATTTATGGAGCTGTCATGGTTTAACCCCAGCCAGCAACTAAGCACCACACAGCCGCTCGCTCACTCCCCCGCAGTGGAATGGGGGAGAGAATCGGAAGGGTTAAAGTGAGAAAACTCGTGGGTTGAGATAAAGACAGTTTAATAGATAAAGCAAAAGCTGTGTGCGCAAAAAAAGCAAAAAGAGGAATTCATTCACCACTTCCCATCGGCAGGCAGGTGTTCAGCCATCTCCAGGAAAGCAGGGCTCCATCACGTGTAACCATTACTTGCGAAGACAAATGCCATCAGTCTGAATGTCCCCCCCTTCCTTCTTCTTTCCCCAGCTTTATATGCTGAGCATGACGTCATATGGCATGGAATATCCCTTTGGTCAGTTGGGGTCAGCTGTCCCAGCTGTGTCACCTCCCAGCTTCTTGTGCACCCCCAGCCTCCTCACTGGTGGGGTGGGGTGAGGAGCAGCCTTGACTCTGTGTAAGCACTGCTCAGCAATAATGAAAATGTCTCTGCATTATCAACACCGTTTCCGGCACAAATCCAAAACATAGCCCCATACTAGCTGCTAGGAAGAAAATGGACTCTATCCCAGCCAAAACCAGCACAGGAGCTTAACTTGTTTTTCTTGACAGATGCTGTTCAGGATCAAAAGACATTGATGTAAATAATGCTGTATCTTCAAGGTCAGGAAAACTCTAGGGAAGAAGTTGTCTTGGTACAATGCAGGATAGAAGGAAGAAGCATGTTAAATGTATAGATAACTATAACCATCTGAAACAGTACGATAGTTTTTTGTAAACATGAGTCCCAGGACATAAGACAAGTTCAATCAGGCAAGTGCAGCAATATTCTGCTACTCACTCATAAGATCACTCATAAGATCACTATATGATGGTCTCTTATTTTCAGTAAATCCTTAGCTTAAATCCTATTCTTTTATCTCACTGCTTCTCTAGGATATCACAAGACAGATTCTTTCTGTATTTCCAAGGCCTCCTTATTTTGCAATATAAAAATGGTACAGTCTTTAAACAATTCTCCTCAATATTTTGTTACGATATGAAAAAAACTTACTAATTTCTGGACAGAGGCCTTAGTGTTGGATGGATTGTGTAGAATTATGGAGTTTCTTTCCATTGTGATAGCACTGTAATTGTAAGAAAACTTGTGAGTCTCCCAGTCATTGCAAATGTCATCCCAAGGGAACACAGAAACATTAGAGAGGGCTTTGTGGCAAGTCTATGCTCCTTTGTACAGCTTTAGAAGATGTTTGACCCCAAAGCTAATAACCATCTAATAAAGGTTGGAGTTATCTCAAGAGCTGAATGATGCTTACATGCTGATTACTATTTAGTCATTTTAGCCACACAGTCAAGTTCAAGCATTCTTGCTAGTATTTCCTTCATAAAAGGTATCTCTTCAAGACTTTTCCCTTAGTTATTTTCCTAATAGTTAACCTTTTTTCCTTTTCTTTCTTTCTTTTTTTTTTTTTTAGCCCTAAGAGAAGTTTATGTGGCAAAGCAGAATGTCAATTCTTGTTCCATTTCTGGGTTTCATTGCTGTTTCTGGCACAGTACCTAGTGGGCACAAAGATACCAGTGAGTACCTGACTGGAGGCTGGAGAGACAGGCAAAGGCTATGACATGTATATGGATCTCTAACCAAGTCAGTTTTATTGAATCCTGTCATTGCAGAAGAAAGGAGGGAACAACTGAAGGCCACCTTTACAGGGTTCTTACAAGTCTTTACACTCAAATAGGCAGGCATTACACTCATTAGGTAGGCATCCAACTCTCTGACCCATATAGAAAAAATGGGAAATTAGCATAAATGTTCATATTCAACCAAATGGAAATACCACTATTAGAACAAAAAACACTGAATACAGTCAGTCCACCTGTGTTACATCCAATAAATCTTTCCTGGTTATGAAATACTTAGTTCCAAACCAGGGATTTCTTCTCTATTTCAAACAAGCTAATAACTGTGAAGATATTTTACAGATTATCAGACAAGTGCCTAGTTGCTTCTAGCAATGCTTTGTTTCCCACATGTGAGAAACAGGCTAGCTTTTCCCATCTCTAGCATTGTAATTCAGTCTGCTACAATATGTTGCAGAAACAGGAAATTTGACATTTCCAGAAAACTGCTGGCTGCAATTTGTAATATGTTGCAGAATTGTGAAGTCACAGAAATGGCATTTCTGTGAATGTCACAGTCTTGTTGGTGGAACTAATGACACTAGAATAAATAAAAGAATTAATGGTATGATTACTGAATACTACCCAGACTCGGTGTTATAGGTATTGCAGAGAATGAACTGATATTGCACAATTTCATAACCTGGGACTTAATTCCATAATCATCTGGGACTGATGCTCAGAATTTGTCTTCTGCTGGTGAGCATGTAGTGTTGTGTAGCTGGACAGCTAAGCAGAAATTTGAAAACTGTCAAAACACCTAAATGGTTTTTTGTATGTAAATTTTATTGCCTACATCAGCACCAACTACACATAAAAGCATTAACTACTTTCAGAATGTTCCCAGATCTGGTAATACGTTTCTTTAATTTCTAGCTGCAAAGAAAGCCTCTACTGTTAATGCTTAATTATGAAGTCATCTGAAAGTCAATTTTTTCCATCATTGTAAATACAGGTTAAGACACTGGCTTTTATGATAAATAACTAGTATACTCTTCAGGTAAAGGAGGAGCCCAAATTTTCTATTGCGATAAACGGACAGCTCAATGATTAACCGTGAAGAAGAAGATTCTAATGAACCAAATAAATATCACAGTCAGTACCATCCTCTCTGTATTAATCAATTTGGTATTCAATTCCATTTGCTGTACTTGTCCTAACAATACCAGTTTTCAGAGAACCAAAGATCTTTTTTTTTTCCTCTGAATGCATAACTGCACGACAGAAGAGATCAAAGGAAAGTTAGACATTTTGTTCTTCACGGTAAGGTCATCTGAAGAGGAAAGAAGAGTCTGTTTGAAATTTGTAAAAGAAACACGTTTTTTTTGTACCTTCTAACATAACCTGCAAGGAAACAAAGTTCCTAATTATTGGTTTGAGTTTTCTGCTGACTCATGGAAGCATTTCAATTGGTTGATAGTATTCATATTCTCAAAGTTTTTTGTGCAACTTTAAATAATAGTAACATTCTTAGCTTGATTCCTAAAGAATCAGGCTTACATGATCGCTGTCTGTCTGGTTGTCCTTAGCTTCTGAACAGTGAACTCACTGACCATTTCAGCTGGATTTGAGTCAAAAGCAGAGGAACCTAGTTGTCTGTAAGACCTACAAGTGTCTTCTGTGTAGAGAGAGGAGACCCTGTACCAGCCCTCACTAAGAGAAAGGCTGCTGAATGAGTATATATATTACTAAACAGGCTTGAATCCCTGTGAGAAAACAACTTGAATGCTTTAAACATGAATAAAAATATTTTATCAGAACTTCCAATCAACCCTAAGACTCAAATGCACAGGAAAAAGATGCTTGGTAAATTTTGGTGTTCCCATTACTACTTTTTGAAGGTTTTCCTCTTGATTCTGTTAGAATAAAAGCTGAGACAGTGGGGTTTAATGCTATAGCAGATGGTGGGCTTCATAACAAAATACATAGACGTGGAATCCCAGGTCCCACGGGACACTAGTAATGGTCTCATATAATTTCTCCTGAAGTACCACATCTGTTTAATCCCCTATTGGGTCTCCCTTCATGCTGTACCTTCCATGGATTATGGAAGGGGAGGGATAATATTCAGAGCAGATCCTAAGCTTCGGTCTCCAAGAGTTTGAATGGTTATGCAGTGATAAGTAAGTGCTAGGATAGAGAATTCTCCTTCTGGAGGTTTTTCCTTCTCCTGTAGCATGTGGAAAGGGTTACATGAGGGTCCATGAAACATATTTCATCTACCAGATAGCTCTACAGATCCCCTGCCGGTCAGGAAATTGATTTTTTTACCCTTCCTCTGTGAACCTACTAAAGCATTGTGTACAAAATTTACACATAAGTGATTCTTCAAGGAGAGATATCTTTACCATTTATTATCTCAGTTTGATTCCTAATGGATAACCAAAATAATGAAAATTCCATTGCAATCACAACTTTTCCTGGAAAAGAATTAGTACTGGAATTAATGTCACTTGTTTCATGGTCTAAAGGTCATTGAGAAAATCTGAAAAATGAGTACATATAATTACTTATCCATACCTTGTAAACACTACTTAGAAACTTCAAAATGTTAATGTGAATGTGAATCATCATTTTTTTTCTCAGGAATAGAAAATGTATCTGAAGTTCATGCCAGAAATCTTATGTTGCTAAGGGTTTTATTACCTGAAATGCAGAACTCGAGGCTATTCATTTCCTTAAAGATATTGCAGTAAATGTCATTGGAACCTTAAATGTCTGGGATTAATACCACAGTCATTATTCTGTTAAACAAGAACAGCAGCAGCGCAAGGGATTAAGAAGTGATTGGAAATAAAAACAATGAGAAAAGTACAGCTCTAATAATTCTTAGTTATCAAGAAATAACAGTGTGCTGGTTCTCTAGAAGGAAAGAAACAGCACTGTTCTGAATTCAAGCTTGTATTATATTCATGTGACGCAGCAAACTTTCCAAATTCTCTGTGCTGGCCAAATACAAGCTGAAGATAGTGTAACATTTTAGCTGAAATCACATGAAAAGACTTCATAGAAACTCTGCAGTGTCACACTAATTCAGCATGTCAGAGCATTAAAGCACTGTGTAAACATTAAGTAAATGTTAGTCATAGTTCCTTCAATCTGTAAGATAAAAAATAAAATCTCCCTCCCTCGTAGATGCATTAGAGTTGCAGTTTTACTTGTCATGTACAAGGCACTGAAGAGAGCAAGTCATATTGTCATTGAGATTACATGAGGAAACTGCATCCATCTTGCCATGATGTGTGAAATATCATTTGGATAGGACAGAACATGTGATATGTGAAAGCAGGTTTAAAATAAATAAAAATAGAAGTTAAACAACCTAATTTGCACAAGCAGACAATTTTTTTCAATATTTAGTATTTCAATGTTTATTATTTACATACATTGATTCTTTTTACATCTGTTGCCTGCTTCAGTTATGCTGTTTTAAGATCTCTGGTGATATGAGAATAGCCTTTATAGAAGGAGAGAATTTGGGGCTTAGCACTACTGAAAAAGGTTTGAAAGTACATCTGCAACCCAATCTACATACCTGGGTACTTGATGTGAAGCAAACTGAAGCAACGTTTCACCTAAAAGCCTCTCAAGCAAGCACCCTACCTAGTCAAGAGAATGAGAAGGATCTCTCTGATACGTGCAGAGGGAAAACACTGCTCACCTATTTTAGGCATCTGTTTTTCCCATGCAGTCTATAGGGAACAGTATTTGCATAGTGATGGTGAGCATCTTTGGCATAATAGCCTAAGATCAGAGCACTCATTCAGAAGGTGAAATACACAGAGCTCTCGTTCCAGCTCCCAGACACTTTTTGTCTTCATCCACTGAGAGTGTAATGTAAAATGTATGAATCTTAGAGGGAGTTGCACTTGGAGCTTAGTTTCCCCCCCCAAGTCTGTGGCCTAAACTCTGTGTTAAATTTCCTCTTCTCTCTTTCTGGTACCTTAGGTTTTTTCTTCCTCACTGCACAATACTATAGTTTTACCATGAGGGTGGGAATGTCCTTCCCTGGATATCCCATACCTTCATCACTCAGAGGCTCTTCTGAGATGTTTTAGCCATGGCAGCAGCTGCTCTCAGACTGGGAAAGTACATGACTCTGGGTCTTACGAGATTCACTGTGCATGTGTGAAGCATCTCCATAGCAGAGTGTGTAGAAGATGTGTTACTGACATGCAGAAGCGCAGACTGGCTGCACAGTATGCGAAGCAGGGCCAGCACGTCACAGATATATTGAACCTACTGCATATTTGCTGTACATTGGGACTGCAGACATTTGTTTAAGTTTTCTGGACACCAGGTGTCCTGGGTGGAGCTGCAGCTACTGGTCCTCCTCTGAGCTTACTGCTACCTAGAAATCACAGACAAATGTACCACACTTTGCAATGTTAACAAGGAGAAGTAAAGGTCCTTAGGCAACTTGGTAAATCTGGACCTGAGGATATTTTTGTAGTTCTTGGTCAGGTCTAGTTTTCACTTTTCTCCTCCAGATGGGGCAATGCACTTTTCTTCTCCATGTGTGGCAATCTCAATTAAGCACCAAATCTCTTTGCTTTCAGTGAGAAACAAAATGAGACCTGTCTTCATCCCTATTTGTTATCTATATGGCAATGATATCAACCACTAAGATCATGCTTGTTTATTTGCCAGGTTGCACGGAAGTCACTGAGGCTACCTACTCCTCACACAGATGTTCCAAATCTCTGTTAAGTAGTTGAAGTTGAGTCAAAACTTTTTGTCGTGAGAAGAGAGCAGTGAGGATTTGCACTGTGCAACATGGAAGCACTCTCGCTCCTGGTCTTCTGAGCAGATTCAAAGATTCAGAGCCTCTCTCAAACATAGCAATAGCCTACAAAATCTAAAAGGACATGAATATACTCAGAAACTGTGCAGAATTTATGCATAGTAAGAGCAGTGTAAGAATTTAATCTCTTTCTAGTTAAGAAGATTCCCACAATTGATCCGTCTTCTGTGTTAACCTAAATTTTCATCCTTTCACTGTTGCTTTCATCCCTCATGGGAATACAGCTCTGGGGTAATAGGAAGGTGAAAGAGCAACACAACAGCAAAGATGAGCCTTTCACTGCATCACAGAACCCCTTTCTAACCGTCTCCCCTTTCTAAGATGCATTTCCAGTTTGTCATAGTTAGGCCTAGCAGATTAAATTAATCTTTGCCAGGTCTGAATTTTTTTCTTAATATGATAACAGGTAGGATGCCATATGTTTCTACTTTTTACAAATGACCTTTTCAGTAGATTCACTATCCTAAACTTTTGTTTTCTTTGTAAGAGTGCAGATTGTTCAGAAGAAGTGTGTAGCATGCCCATAATGTTGTCTGATGAGATACAGCCCAGAACAAGATACATGACACTAGGTCTTTGTTTCAGAAAAGAAGAGGACCAAGAATCCCTCATTTATCCTGGGAGAAGGGAGAAACCAGCTGTGTGACATGAAAAGAGACTAAGGCAGGTCAAAAATCAGGAAAAAAAAGTAAAGCCTTTAAAGCTCAAGCAGTGTCTTCTGCATGCAGTACCAAACTTACAGCTACCCATCCAGCTCCACTTCAACTGTCTTTAACTTATTCCTTTTACCTTAAACCATGCAATAAAGCCAATGAAGAGTTTGTTTAAGGTGTAGCTGTAACAGCAGGATCTGATTGTGCAGTATAATATGAGCTGCATTAAGACATTGTATAGGAGATGCGTCTGAAAACACGGCTATCTGCTTTTGTCTATTTGACTTGTGATAGTTACAGCTTTCTTTTTGTACATCCAGAAACAGAAAGGAAGCTGACCTTCAGCAGCAAGTAGAAGTCTAATTGAATTCTTCAATGAGAAATTTTGTGTGCTTTTACATGAATTTGAAAACACCGAAATGGACAAATCACTGTACAGTGCCATCTTGGCTGTTCAAGATCAGTGGTCACATAGGCCAGACTCATTCCCAGCACATTTCAGTCCTATGAAAGGATCAGGAGCAGAATTCAGCTATTCCAGGAGTTTTAATAGGTGATTAAATGAACATTCAGCTTGTTCCCATATATTAATGTGATATGCAATGATTTGCTGTCAGCCAAGAAGATTATCTGAGCAGAGAGATTTCATATAAACTGAGGGATAGAGATGAAAGACAATAATTGACTGTTACGTATTAAAGGGAGAAGGAGTCTGCATGGTCACCCAAATTTCCAGACAACGTTACTTTGGCAAAAATTGCAGATGCACCTACTCAGAGGATCCTACCAACCTGGGTGGGGTGGATTAGGAGGAAACAGGACAGGAGGGTGGAGGAAGAGGGGAAAGTAGAAGAAAGGAGGGATATGAAAGGTGAGCACCTGCCTAGAATTAGGGATTGACAATGTTACAGCTTTACAAAAAGGCAGCGTTTTTGGAGGCTAGCATTGTGGTATTTGATGGTGAACTTCATAGAATTCTGTTATAAATGTTTTAACATTTTGCAATTCTCTTTTTGTTAATGACATAGTTAAAGTAGCAGAGAAAACATCTCGCTTGACATTTATGTCATCGAGTGCATTTTCTGTTTAGCAGTCTGCTAACAAGTGCAGGACACTTTGAGTTACAGCCACATCATTATGGATTATTGTTATAGAAACAGGCAAATCTGAAGTTTAAACTGATAGTCTTGGTAGACTCCCTAAATTTAAATCATATTTGAGCGTGATTTGAAGTGCTTAAGATGATTGTCTCAAATCAGATTTTCAGCTTTAATTAATTGCATGGGTTTGTAGATTAAAGTTCTTTGTGTAAAAGTTAGATTTTTTTCATTATGTTTTATGTTTCCATCTGCAAAGAGATGTGAAAGAGCAGGAGTACTGTTTCTACACAGCATTGATCATTTACTTTATGTTAACAGCAACAACTGTGAAAGAGCCATCCTTAGATCTGCTGAATGATACGCTTGCTGGTCTGCAATCTGCTGGAGTTCAGAGAAATTCTCTCTTTTTTAATTTAAAGCTTCATTCTCTTTAGTTTAAAGCATCACGTCTGGCACTGGATTTGGTCTTTTGGCTTTCAGGGTGGAGGCAGTGGTTCTTGCATGGATTTCTAGAGGTTTCCCTGTTGTTCCTTTAGGTTGACAGGGCAAAGCTGTCAGCTATCAACAGCAAGGTGCCAGATAAACCTCATGTCTTTATTTAACACTTGGCCCTGAGGACCTGATTTCTCAATTGCCCTGAATGCAACTATTGACACTGCATCTGCAGTTGCTATCTTTAATCACAGTAGGTAGCATGAGGAAAGCATCCTTCAGATATTTTAGGGGGATTTTCTGAGCCACTGGTGGCTGGATGACATTCTTTCATGTCCTGTCTCCCATTCCCCTTCATGCTTTTGGAAACCTCCTACTAATAAGTTCATCTCATCAATTCGGTGTCTCATTAAGGATGAGAAATGCAGCATTTCTCTGAAGCCATACATATTCCTTCAGGTGACTCTGGGTATTTAATTACAAGGGCTTAAAGAGAAAAGAGTGGGATTCAATCCCCCTCACTTAGACCTTTAATATTTCTGTCACCTATTTCTTTACTGTTTAATTTCTGACTCATGCTGTTATAATTTATTATTTAACTCACTATATTGCCTGATTCTACAAGGTGAGTTAGGGTGCCGTTTATTGAAAAGATGTTGTACATAATAAAATACTCAAGCATCATGTCATTGCTTGATAGAACTTTTAAATTAAATGCCTCAGAAAAATACAATTGGGTAGTTAGTGAGCTAATTAAGTGGTCTAGCTTGTTTACAAGGAAACACAGCATGCCTGAAAGGAACTTCTCGTTTTAAAAACAACCTGGCTTTGCTCAAGGGTGAAGTATCTTCAAGAGCACAAATCTACCATGAAATCCAATAACTCTCTTCTCTGACACAATGTAGACAGCATTTTTAATGCAGATTTTTAATGATTTATGTGAGAAACTTTAGCCCTGGAAAATACAACATGATTTCAACAGTAGGAAGGAAACTGGGGCAATCCTTAGTTTACTGTTTAAATAGAGGTGGCTCTTTATGAAGCCATCATGACCACTTTATTTGGCAGTGGTACTAACATTTTGTCTGAGCTCCACAGAATCTCTTGTCAATGGCAGAAATTTCCTATCCTATACCACGTTTCTCTGGTAGGTTCAGTACCTTGATGGGATGTAGGAGTAATTTATTCTCTTTCCAGTCCTTAATGTTCTCCAAAGGCCTGTCCCTGCTTTCAAAATAAAAGGGCCCACGGCTTTTGGGAGTTATGTAGTTTTATGGGAGATGCTATGGGATCATAAATATACACTCTCACTTTACAGTGTCTTGGAAATGTATTGCACAAATCTGTGTGGATATGCTTCATGTCAGCTTGATTTTATAAGTGCTTTATGGTGCTTTTCTCCCCAGCTAAGTATTTACACAAGCCATTTTTATTTGTCCTGTATCATTACTTCCAACCTTGATGAACTTTACCTATGCATGCCATTATCGACTTCGTTGCTGTCACCTGAAAAATGTGATATCCTTTCAAACCATTTGTTTGGTAAAACTGACTTTATCACTGGCAGTTTTGAAGGCTATTGGAAATTTGAATTAAGTAACTAAAAGAACTGAATTAATGAAGTTAATTAATCAGGAAAAAAAATGTTTGAATACAAAATGAAGGGCCTGGGAATTAGCACTGTAGGACCAGGACAGAACTCAGTGTTTCCATTAATGCTTCTAGATCGCCAGCAGCAAGGGATCTCAGCAATAAAATGTGGCAGTAGATGAAGGGAATAACATGATATTGCCAGGGTACTGAGCCTGCTACACAAGACATAATGCATCTACTGTGACTATTGTAAGCTCAGGGCAATAGGGATCTGTTCTCATCCATTCCAAGAGTTAATTTAGCTCCTTCAGCAGCAACTCTCTGTGTATGCCTGAATGAAAGGAGATAGTATGTGTAAAAGATACACACTGCTGATTTTAACCCACTATCTTCCCTCCACTCAGAGCTGTAGTCACAGCATAGCCAAAACAGAGCCTATCTTCATCTCTTTGATAATCTGTTAATAGTTTCCTATTTAAAATCTCATTTATTAGCATGACATCTCAAGCTACAAGGATTTCATCTGAGACAGAGCTGTAGTGGTCTGGATATGGTTCAATAGAATAGTAAGTAAATTTTCTGAAATGCTGATTTCTGTATATACCATTACCATCCACCTGACAGAGGTGGAATGAATTCTTTCATGCCAGCTCTAGCTATATCCTTCCTTTATACTCGGTACGACCTTTTTTTCCCCATTCTTGAAGTTCTCAGAACAGTGAAGTGCTTTGTATCTTCAGCTCACAAAGAAGTCAAGACCGGAGGAAGGGCTGGCTGCTCCTCTAGATGATATTACAGCAGATCCAAAGCCAAGTAAAAATGTTGCTGTGAAAATGTTCCTCTACCCCCTACTTCTTTTTTGCCTTCCTCACTGTGTGGAGACCTGAGTAGAAAGCTGTGATAGAAGCTAGCTAATTTATCTGCAGGGACATCCTTCCTCACAGGAAATTATCAGCTGGAAAAAAATGTGTGGTACAAATAAAGTGCCAATGGAAAAGACAACACGAGCCAGAACCTCTGTTGTAGAGTTAATGAGAGACTCAGTAAAGTTGCGTGTAAAGTACTTGAACTACCATAGATGTGGGGGAAGAAGGGGTCCTTGGGTTGGTTTATGTGACCTTCACTGTATCACGGGATTTCATCCAGCTGCATTGGCAGTAAACCTACAAACTAGTAAAAAAAGGCCTAGGTGATGCAAATGTGCACATTGTCAAGATAAACTCATGTACTGCATGGATAAAACTCTATCTAGTGTGCAATGAATGTGAAAAAAAAAAAGGTATTGAACTTATTGTTCTCAGGAATGGATGCTGATCGCCAGACTCTCAAGTTCAGTCAAGAGCTCTGCTTTTAGGGATCAAATGTTAAATTTTCTCCATTTGGTCTCTCCATTTCACAGAAAGATTTTAAAAATCAGCATTGTTATCCTGTTTTAGATGACTGATATGCAGGCGTTTACAGAGATGTAAGATGTGGGGAAACAATTATTTTTACCACTGAAGTATTTTCATAAAGTATTTGAAAAGGGAGGAGATAAGCAAATTCGTTGCTATTATTGTTAAACTAAAGCAAGCAGAAGATAATCCATCAATAGCCTGATCTATAACACAAAAATCCCAGGAGTTTTCTAGTCACTCTATGTCTGGCAGTGGAGCCAGTAAATCTCTCTTAAAGCTGGCCAGCTGAAGGAAGCTACTCTAAATCTTAGCTTCTGAGGTTTGCAATTGCCAAGTAGCTAATCCCGTTCTCAGCTTTAGGTAGTAATTTTGGACCATGCTCAAGGTGAGAACAACAGTGTGAAAGCCAGTGGTTACAGAGAGAAATGTGCGTATCACAGGATGGTGCTATGAATTTCCATTTTGGTTTTCAGTGCCTGGTGAAGCTGTCTTCCTTGAGTGCCTACTCAATGGACAGAGAGATGCACTTGAAGGCCTCCTGTGGGGATTCAATTCACCTCAGCCATTAAGCTCATTAGTTACAAAGTGGCTCCCCAGCTGTGTGTTTGGGTGTATGAGAAGGGTTTTATGGAGTGGAGACCACAGGAATAAATTTCAGTGGTTTCATGGGCAGGTGAACTGCTGCCACCTGCCCAGGTGGGCATGGCTGGAGTGTGCCTGTCTCCATGCAGTGCTCTCCCAGAACAGTGCCTGGGCAGTGCCACGCTTGCAACTCTCTTTTCAGTGTAGCTGGTGCTGGTATAGTACACTCACAGGCAATCCCAGTGCTTAAAAAATGCCATTCCTTGTGTATAAAGGAATTACTCATGTCGACAGATGATTCACCACTGGGAAGGAGTGAACTGTATTGTACGCCAGCGGAGGAAAAAGGTCTCTGTTACTGGTTCCTGTCCCAAGGAAAAAGGTCTCTCTTACCTGAGAAGCTCAGGGGTGGGAATAAAAACGTTTCAGCTGATGCTGTGTTCAAGGATCCCATTGCTCTCAGGGTTAGGAAAAGACTTCTGTTTGGTAAGTATCCATTGTATCAGAGTGTGGCTAATGTGTACTTATTACTTGCAATACTATTTCCTTTTTGACAGACAACCTACAGGCTGCATGCATGAAAATATGATCGTTTTTCTATTGTAATTTCATGACTAGGCCCTCGCATTGTAATTTCTTCCAGAAACAGAAGATATTAGAGAAATCATCTTATATCTATAATTTACTGCTGTTACTTTTGCTGGACAGAACCCAAAGATAAAGTAATGCTAAATACCATGTGTCTGTGATCAGGAATCACATATATGGGATGTATCCTCTCGATCCTATTGGATCATTCCCTTTCAGTTCTTAGGGTTAGGATGCTTAAAGATGAGTCTGTCCCCACATGGGTGGAAGGCAGGGGAGAAAAAGTTCCTTCTCAACCTTACTTTCTGTGACCAGTTTACTCTAGATATCTGCAATGTGTGACTAAAAGATTAAGGATTTTGGTCACTGGTATGACATACAAGTCCAGGGAAGACTCATATAAAGGAGGATGAAAACTTGTAAACAATGTTGGTCTTACCTCATATGGCTAAGTGGAAGGTCACCCTTGCTATTCTCATGCCACCAGAATATTCCAGATGAGAAAGGTGAAAGCAGGAAAGCTGTGCTGAAAAACTAATGCAGTGTTGCTAGGTGTCTAGAGATAATTTACATACATATAGATGTTAGGACCAACACCCAAATGTGCAATTGGCTCTGAAAGCTCTCTCACCCTTTATCTTTTCATACAGTTTTTTTCAATACTGGAGGCTAGTGATTCTGGAATTCTCAATTATGAGAGAGGAAATTAATGCTATGCCTTGCTCCCAGAGCAAGCTCATACTGCAAATTGTCTTTGAAGTTACTTGATCCCTTAACAAATTAAATTCATTACATTCATTTCAGGCTGTCATGACAGCCATGTGTAGGCAAGGTGTATATGCTAGACTTGGAACTGCCCTTTACTTTCAGACAAACAGATGTGAAATTTAGATGGTCATGCCCACACAGGAAGGTCAAACGTAGGTCGTCTTCTTCATATGACACCTAATTTTGAATGGAAAATGTTATGCTATTTCATATGCTGGCATCAGAGACAACATTATTTTAGTTAATTCCCTTGAGCTGCAAAACTTAATTTCAGTACCTCTTACTGGTAGCAGAAATCAATTAAAAAAAAATCTTGTAGGAGCATAACTGTGGGTTTTCTACATTGGGAAATTTTGCAGTAATTTAGCTGCTTTGCTTTCTCAGTGCGGAAAGGATAGAGGGAAGGGGCAGCATATCAATGTAACTTAGCCAGGACTAAAATTGTCAGTGCTAACTGTGCCAGGTATATAGATGATACATTTACTTGGCATCACTCTGCAGTAAAGTCAGAGGATAGAGCCATCATCATTGATTTAGGAACACAGGTGCACGTATTCCTTACAATTTTATTCAGCCACCTGCTATAGGTACCTTATCTAGGGAGCAAGTAGTTCAGCCACTACCAGAGAATGCAGAAGAGGAATTATGGTCATACAATGCAAACAGCTCTGGTGGGGTTCCTTTGCTGTATGTATGCATTTTAGGATACCCTGCAGTAGGATATCCTGCCTGGCCTGTGCGTACTCCTCCAGAAGACTGCAGGTCTCCTGTAAGCCTTGTGTCCTATATATCAGTGCTGCATAGGTGTTATGGATGAGCTTCACAAATGGTGCTAGGTGCCCACATTTAGGTAAATGAGTCCTTCCCCTAACGTGGGACTGATCTCCATCTTGCAGGCACTGAAGTGTCTTGCAAGGTGGGCTAAGTCCCAGGTTGTAGATGTCCACATGTGAATTAGGTGTCTAAACTCCTGCCGCTCTTGATGCAGGCCTGGGATTCAATTAATTTTCCCAAACAGAAGTTGCTATTCCCACATGCATATTATGGACATCTTCAGAGGGCTGGCAGATGACACGGTTTGTACAGGACATTCATGCCTGCTTGAAATGTCTGCTGGAGGCCAAGTGGGATAGCCTTGGCACCTCAAATGCCCTAGAAACCTATTTAAGTGCAACTGAATTGAACTCTAAATCTCCATTGATTATAATGGGAGCTTAGACATCTCATTCACAGGTAGATACCTACATACAGATATCTAAATTTAGGCACCTTTATCTGTGGATTTTTCTGCTCAGGCTTCTGTGGGGTAATGAGTGGGGAGATGCTTTTCACTTACAAAGTAGTGTATGGACTAGCTCTTCTGCTTATCTGAAAAACAAGCAGATGTCCTGTGGCAGGCTCTTATTTACTGCTGAAGAGCTTCTCCCTGCAGGAAAAGTTAAAGGAAATCCTTTTTCAGTACTGAATTTGTTCTTGACACTGTTGTTGTTTAGGTACAAAAATATGTAGTCTCTTAGCTTAATGACTGGCATTTCAGTAATTAATATTGATTCACAACAAATATTTGGGGGGAAACCAATCTTGTTTGCTTTACTGATTTTACTCTCTTCTAGCCATTTAGCTCTTTCTATTTGATTTCTGTCTGATTTTGACATCCAAATATTTACTTTTTACAGTGACTCAAAAAAATATGATATTATCACATGTCTATAAGAGTATCACCAAATATCCTTTTCACTAGTTAGGCCAGTAGTATTTCATTATCTTGTTATAAATGGTCAGTCCTCACTCCAGCAAGAATGGAATGGCAGAATGGCAAGTTTATTTAGTAGTAAACAGTTTGTGTCTATTCCTGTTGCATATTTAATGCAACAGAAAGTGCTTCAGTACAGACGGTTTTTCCATTAGGATGCTGATGGAATGTCTTTAAGTTGAAGTACTGGTCTTAGAAAGGGATTTAGTCACAGAGCTACCACGTGAACCACTTCCCTTCCCCTTGAAACAAAATATTCATGTCCCGTACTGTGTAGCTTCTGTCAATGTGCTTATGGCTTTGATGCCCCGGAGCTGCTTGAAGAACCGAGCTTATGCGTAAGTCTCAGCAGGCTTCACAAATTAGTAATTTCACTGCTTACATACTACATGTCATTTTCACACAGGAGTCTATCAGACTGGAACTCCCACGAAAAGCAGCCAAAAGGAGGACTTTTCAGGTTTCTGTCATTTCAGCTGGCAGACAATTGAGAGTTTCTGTTCTGTATCTAAGGAGACTTTGGGTACAGCTTGGTGGTGGTGTGAGTACCAAACTTAGGAAACAATTCTGCCCGTGTAATGATGTACAGGGAATGTGAGTGACCCCTGCAGTCAAAAGGACTACTTAACTTTGTATCTATCTGCTTTAATTTTTAAAGTAAACCTCTGAGATAGTTAAACAGGAAAAGACTGAACACATTTCCAAATGCAGGAAACAAACAGGAGTCTGCATTTTTGTAAAACGGAACGAAAATACGTGACATACAATACATTCAATATACATTTTAAATATGCTAGATGAAAAAAGGAATTTTTTTTTAAGTTATGTGAATTTAATAGAACTAGAGTTGGCTGGTTTCCACTTATAGCAGTATCACAGAGTTTCAAATGTTTTTGTCTTAATTTGTGATCTATCTCTAATTTTAAGACTACTTCCCACAGTGTATATAGGCTGTGTAGCTGCTGACTGCATATATAGCTATGCAGGGGAGTATCTGCTTATTGTAAGCACTTGCTCTGCATTTTCAGGAATCTAGACATGCACTGATGGCCTTTCTTCATTGGAATTACTGGTATAAATGAAAATCAAGGGGATCTTAATGAATTTCAAGTACTGGGTTTTCGATGAAAAACCAGCCATTTCGGGTGTCATGAGATATGCAGGCCCATTAGTCAAAAAGTGTAAGAAAGTCTTACTGCCAAGAAGTATTGGCTTCCACAGAAGGTGGGCGAATTCCCATGGGTCAGTCAGAGAGAGGTCTGGTTTTGGTAAAAGTTGCAGCCTGTGGATTCAAACTGCCTAACGCAAAGAGAGATAAATATATCAAGTATATCTTTCTGAATATTGTGACAAGTTCTAACATTTAGATGCTTTGGTGGTGACTTAGACACATAACTCAGAACAACAAGCTTGAAAAAAAGGTCCTGTAGTATCAAAGTTTGGAGTCAAATCCTGCCTGAATATGTATTTCCAGAAGAGGCTTTAAGGAGCCTGTTTTGATTTGGTGCAGTCTACAGAAGCACCAAACAAGACTGCAGTCCCACTGCTTGAGGCAACAAGCCAGTATTTGATCTGGGCTGTAGAAATCATATAGTTTTGTGAGCAATGTTTCATTTCTTCCTGTTATGGGCAAAGCCACTGCAGTTTCAAAGTTTCAAGTGCCCCCAAAGTGGGGGAACGTATGACTGGCTTGGGTGCTCTGAAAGATCCATACCAAAATTACAAGGATGCTCTTGAAACCTGCTCCTTCCTGTTGCCATGTTTTGACTTCTCCTGTGTTTTCCACCACCTTCTGTGACAATTTGAAACCAAGTCTTATCCTCGCCCTTAGGGTTTTCACCAGTCCTGATCTTGTTTCTGTCCTGTCTTGCCATTTCTGCTATTCTTACTTTTCAGCTTTGACCTCGCATTGCAAAAGTCACCTACTCCCTCACTTATCCTCAAGTAAAATGGGCTGGATGCCCACTAAAATGCCTTTGTGCGCATATGCCAAGGAAGTGAAGATATGCTCAGGTGCAATCATCCGTTTGCTGGAGCTGAGAAATGTTAACACTAACACTACGGGTAACTGTTCAAATCCTGAAGAGCTGGGTCCGCTTATTACATGTTGTACTGCTTAGCCATGGGTCTCACATCTTTCTAGTGCTGTAGAAGTGCAAAGAGGAATGTGTCCCAAGCAAAACAGCAGAGCCAAATTTGATTATCACTGTTAATTATACACTATTAACAACTCTCAACTCTCCCTGCTTGAGATCTTCTCTAGTTTAATTAATTGCCTGATCCGAGACAAAGCTTTCGGATAAACACACACACTTCTGAACATTGCAGATAAAACAAGCAGGGAATTCTAAATAACATTCATCATTCCTTTCCTTTTGGAGTGTCCTTCAGGCACTAATCTGCTTTTTTATTTTCTTCTTTTTTTTTTTAAATAATATTTTTCTTTCTTTAACTGGAGAAAAGTGGGCATGGTCAGAATAAACTTGTTGCATTGCTTTTCATCTTTCTTTTAGTGTTGTCATAATGATATTTCACTAGTTAGTAGAAGACTTGGAATTCTCCTGCAATATTTGGGAGCATTTATTTCTATTTACGGGTATGTTAAACCAAGTCACTGTAAAGCAGTAACTGTTGCACTTTTGCACAGTAAGTGGCCCCATGAACATTCAGAGGCAGGACGTGGAGGGAACGAAGGTAAAAAAGGAGCCGAATCTTGTACTCTGTCATGTAACTTTGATTTAGAAAACTTATGTTCAGTGTCTGATTCAGTCACAGAAAGCTCTTAAGGTAAAGCCTTTGAATACGTAAATACATTTTGGCATGTACCTTTGTTGTTAGGTGCTAGGAGTGTTAGAAGAAAAGCCCTTAAATATCTGTATGGGTCTCTGCCTTCATTGTTCTGGGTTTTATTTCCCCATTGCTTAATCAAAGATGAGCTTTCTTCAGGTACTAGAGGTGTTATAAATCTTTGCACTTTTAAAAATCATCCAGATACAGCGAACCATACCAATACTTGTATAGAACTATAGATCCAGGTATCTACAGTACTTTGGTATTACAAGATGCATTTGTTCTGAATTTTTTATTTCTTTTTCAGTCTTCTTTCAAATTTTTATGTAATAAAATAGTGTCCAATAATCTCTAATAGCATTATCATTGTAATTACAAATTTTTAGGGCTTCATTAATCCTTTGCTGCTATTAGTAATTTTATTTTTAACCTTACACCTTTGGTATTTTTTCAAGTCTTCCATTTTTATGCCTTTGAATATGGATTTTTATTCCCTATATTCAGAATCTTGTAGACTAATCTACCGCTGACTGGAGGCTCTGGAGAGCCACAGCTAAGAGTGTTGGGGTCAAGAGCCAGCTCTAGAATGTTGATGTCCCAGAAGCAGAATAATGTACTGAGCTCTAATGAAGGTTTGCCTCTTAAAAGGAAAAGGAAAAGGAAAAAAAGAAAAGGAAAAGGAAAAAGAAAAAGAAAAAACAGGAAAAGGGGAAAAGGAAAAGGAAAAAAGGAAAAGTAAACAAGGAAAAGGAAAATAAAAAAGGAAAAGGCAAATAATAAATGGAAAAAAGAGAGGGGAGGGGAGGAGAGGAGAGGAGAGGAGTATGAGTTCTTCCTTATCCAATCATTTATTTTAAAAAATTGAGATACCTAAGAATTTGTTATTATCTTACGAAGATATCTTAGTGTAAAGAAGCCATTCAGTGTTAAGAGTACCTTGAGCACTTAGGGAAACTGGTGCCTGCTGTACCTCTACACTATTTGCTTCATTAGAGAGAGAGATTGTCTTGGTTTCTATAATTTTGCTAACAGTAGGCAATATCATATAGCCAGGGAATCTTCTATGGCTGTCGTCTTTGATTTTCTTTTAACGTTTACTAACTGCTTCGTTTCCAGTCATTCCTGCTAATTTTCTTATATGGAAGGTGATTCACTGAAAAACAAGATCTTGAAATGTAAGACTCCTACCGTCTAGGTTAGAGCTACTTTGGGAATGGAGGCACATGACAATGTTGTGAGAAACTCTAGCATCTGTAAATGCAGAGCTGAATGTTCACATCATCACTTTAGGTGTCTTCACTTTTAGGTGTCGCTCTTTCTTTAATCAACAGGAACAGTAAAAGTGCATCCCTGCTCCTGTGGATGTAGCCTGCAATAAAGCAGAAAAACTCGATGCACTTTCTGAAAAGAGAGAAAGAAGAGGTCTGCAGTGTTTTCAGACAAACCAGAATGCTCCGAATTAGTTTGTGCCTGCAAGGATAAATTTGATGTTGCACTTTGTTATCTAATATTAGCCACAGACTTAAACAATGAAATGAGATGAAGCTGTAATGAAATTTCACTAGTCTCCTTGACACCACAGAAGAGCTGAGACTATTAAGTGAACTGCAAGGGAGAGAGAAAAATTATCTCTGGACAGACATTTGTATATTAGGTGGTGATTTTTCTACAGATGCACTAATTACAATTTTAATTCATGCATGAAAAAAGGAGGGAGCACAGATTACTTCTGTCAAAATAGTTCTGAATGCTGTGAAGCTGTTAATGAGTAATGTTCCCTTGGAGGAAATGTTAACATGTCTTTTTCTTTAGTGTTATTTTGCTCTACTCCCTTGTTATCTTGTAGAAAATGTTGATTGTCATTCAAGCCTCAAAGTAAGAATATATGAGTATGTAGGATTTCAGAAAGAAAACACAAAATGCAAAACAAGCAAAGCCCTTTAGCTGAAATTATTTTTTTTTTTTTACTCCTCAAAAGTACTTCAGCTGTTTAGAAAAGTATCTGTAAGACTGTGCTTATCTTGCTACATACCTTAATCACAAGATAATGAACTGTGCTGAGTGGTGACATGCATCAGTAGCCCCATTATAACATTATAATACAATGCTATTAATGCATTTTGCTGCAGTACAGAACATTACTCCTAATGGAAATAATGTCTTGTAGCAGAGATCTGTTGTGTCATCTCTCCCGGGTTTTGCTGGAGTACTTGAGCACTTAGTAGCCTGAAGGAATATTTGAGTGTGTAACTAAATCAAGATTTCACAGCCAAACAAACAAAGGATAAGAGAAATAAGGGAAATACCTACCATTTTGTGACAGTTTACTCCAAATAAAATTACATTAAATATCCGAACAAGTTTCCTAGAGACTTATGAGAAAGTCGTTAGAAATTTAAGACCATCCAGTATTCAAATAGGAATCAAAAAGAAAGAGCATGAAATTACTGTCTTGCTGATAAGACATTTATCTGTTTTCCTCCATCCTTACATTAAATATGTTGTACAGAATTATACATTAACATCTTTTGAGAGAGAAAAAATCTTTTAGGTTTGAATTTCTCTACACCGATGAAGAAGGTGTCATTAGTAATTTCTACAGCCGGGACTGTTCATGATGAGCAGACACCTAGTGCATGAAAGAACTGTCTTACTCCTTTCCCATGACAGCACCGTGTTCCTGACCCAGCATCAACATCTGCATAGAAGATATGTAATGCAAAATTAACTCATCATAGACAACATGATGGTTGGTGTTACAGAATGATCAAAATGAGAATATCCGTGGTTATTGCTCTTTCCTGGTAATTGCAAACTGTGTGGGATGTTCTGCAGTGGTTATGACTAAACAGTACCGATGCAGATACAATGCATGAGCTTCCCTGTTACTTTGAGGTATCAGATATTCATCAGCCTGGGTTAGTAAAATACCGTTTTCCATCTTGCATTATTGGACAATTGGGTTTTATGAGATTCATCTTTATTTAAAATTTTTACCGTTGGAAACAGAACACAGGTGAGCTGTCCTGTTATGTATTAATTTCTACATTCATGCGTTAAAAGAGGAAAAGTTGATTATTTTACTCCTGTGTTTTCTCTATTACCCTTACAGTGGGGTTGGTTGGTTTGTTTGTTTTAGTTGACCCAACACGATTACAAATGCAGTGAAGTACTTGACCCTCGTTTCCCAGCAGTACTCACAGCGGGCACTGTATTTTAGGCTCTAAAGTGTAATTGAGGATTATTTTAAATTCTCTATGAGAATGAGCTCTAGACTTCTTCAGCTCATTTCTGTCAGAATTAAAACAATATTTTTACAGGCATTTTTAAGATCTATGCCTTTTAGATTTTTTTTTCCCCAAAGGAAAATAATACTTCAAATGAAAGTAAATGTAACATTTTCCTATGTTCCAGTTTCACTTAGTAACAAAATTGCTGATGCCGCTTGAATCAACAAGCAACTAATGAAAATAAACTAATTATCAGAAAATACCATCTTTAAAAGGCATCAGAACATAATGGCCAAAAATTTGAAGTAACAGTGATTGTAAATTGGAATTCCCTGGACTGCTGCTAGAGAAGTTATGTTAATTTTTAAAATAAGGGCAGAATATGAATTGACCTAGAAAAGACAATGTATTATACATTTTGCTTTTGATTCTTTATGCAAGGGTTAGGGGTTTTTTTCTTCTTTTTAAAATTGACATGTTTTTGGCCACAGCTGTTACTGTAGCAAAACCCAGCTATTCAGACAAGGATGAAGAACCATTTAGAAATCCAAGCAAAATTTCTTGTTTCGTTGTTGCTAAATAAAGAAGGGGAAAAGTACATTAAAGAATGCTATAATTATACATTTTGCATAGCTTTTCTGAAACCGTTTGCACCATCTTTAAGGCAATGTGTATCATAAAGCTAATTGCTTAGCTCCTCCAGATTCCAACTTATTTGCATGTTACTGAAATTGCTTTTATTTCTTTCATGTGAATTTAATGTTTCTGAACAGACTTGGGACACTGCAGATTGAATTACTCTCCCTAAGTACAAAGTTGGCACGATATAGACTTCAGCATTGCTTAGCTGAAAGACTACTCATCCAAAGGCATTCAGCCTGAAATCTCCTCTGCTTGAATGTACCGCAGTTCCTGAAAACTCCCCTCAACCAAGCTTTAAAGATTCTTAATTATAATTTAAAAGATCATCGGTATTAATTATTGTAACAGTATTTTTCAGAGTTGTCTAGTGTTGTCAACATTTGTGCATAATGCAGAAGTAGATTACCATTGAGAGATAAAAAAAAGACCAGAACCATGTCTATAAGTAAAAATGGGTCTGGAAATCAGTATGTTTAAAGCAATGAGATAGAAAGAAATAAAGCCCTATTTACTCATCATAGAAAATGCCAGGGTAGCTCTCTGAAGTACCAGTATATGATACAATAAAGCCAGAGCTATTGAAGGCTGTGGAGAGGTTGGGTTTGATTCAGGTCCCTAAACGCAGGCATCTAGTGCCACCTGAGCTGCTCCTTGTGCCCTACCTGGCCTCTGCCGGCTGCTGCAGGTGGACGAATGTCTCCAGGACATCCTGCGGCACCCCAAGGGGGGCCCATATGGATAAGGACACTGAGTGCCTGTCTTCAGGCAGCTCAGATGAGTTTCTTGTGTCTGATGTCCCAAGCTGACATCAAATAATCACAGGGAATAAATAAAAAGAATAGGGGGAAGAGAACAGTAATATCAAAAATTGATCAAAGCAGCAGCACTGTACTGGATGGACATAGTTTACAGTTTCCTTACAATGATTATCTGTCTGCTTTGTTGGTGAGATGCCGACATTTCATTTACTTACTCACACCCTCACTTCTCTGCTTCTGAAAACCTTTATTTATTTAGTTACTCTTTAAATACTAAAAATAACTATACAATCTGGAGAATAAGAAGCAAGTCTTTCAGTTTCCAGAGAATATGTATCTGTACCCATGGCATCCTTATCACTGTCTGTGTCATTTTTTCCTTAATTTCTGCTGAGATTCATACTCTCCTGCTACATATATGTGACCTTTGTGTATCAGATTATAGGACATGAGTTTTAATAATATTAAGGTGTTTGAATGTTTTTCTAGTACCAAAAAGAATAAATGACACAGTAAGAATAGCTTGCTTTTCCTCTACAAAAAAGTGTCCAAAAAGTGATAGTACTATGAGACCATCACATTGGGAACTAACAAAATTACAACTTTTACTACATCTGAATGTACCAAACTTTTGGAAAGATTCTTTCTGTGAAGCACAATAAGATGAACATTGTCACATCACTGTAAGTTGATAGACAATCTGCCAGGCTTTCGAAAGCTAAATTGGAAACAGATCTCTGCCCACACAAAGAAAATGATCTTAATAGTAAATGTTTCTTTTAATGATGACAAAAGTGAGACTTCAGCCAAAAGAAAAGAGAAGTTGTGCATAGCAGATGATGGACTTGAGAATTCATTAGCAGAAGTGAAGGGAGCAGTTTTAGTCATTTAATTAAGAACAGTCATATTATGGATATTTTGAACAATCTGATGGAAGCATGACAAGTCCACTCCCTGTTAAAAATACAACATAAATCTTCTGTATTTTCTTGCTAATTTGGGACGTATTTGTTCTTCTTTCCAGAAGATTGCTGGGAACTATTTTAAGATTACATAGTGATTGGAAATTCTGGAGGTAATGTAAATACTTTTTTTTCTTTATACAAAATGACAAGCAATGTTCTTGAGCAAAAATAACATGTGCTCCCACAGTTAACAGCCTCAGCTGTTGATATCTTGCTTAGATGTGGTTAGAAATGCTTTGGGGGATAATACAAATTCACTTTTATTTAGCCACAGCTTTGCTTCAAAAACTGCATCCCCCATCTAAATTGAATTCAGTTTTAATAACAGTAATTATCACAATGGGAAATTCTGTAGCACTTTTCACCAGTGGGCCCCAAAGTGCTTGGTAAGGCAGAGCAGAGGATCATTTACTGCATTTTACACTCTTTGACTGGGACATGTTGTTATGACTTTGAAACAGAAAAGTCTGTTCTCAGCTGGAGTATATAAAATATTTCTTTTTGAGTAACAATAATAATCTGAAACAATTTCAAATGTTCACTCCATAATGCAAAACCTCAAAAGCCTTTATGTAAGTTTGAATCCTCAGATGAACTAAGATGAAAGCAGTCCTTGACTTGTGTCACTTAGAGCACACGAGCGCTTTGTTTTTGAAGTCTTACAGGCTGGTTTAGCTAAATCGAGGTCTTCTCCATTAACTTGTGAGGAACTAGCTGCTGAAGTGCCTGAAACTCTAACCCAAACGAGATGATTTTTTGACCCTGCTGCTGCCCTCTGTGTTGACCAGTAAAACCAAGCTGGCTCAGGGGGAGCCAATACCACCCCTTGCAGAGGGTTGTAGCAGTGGCTGCTGCTGCCGCCTCTTACTCCAGGCTCCTGGGGACCTGCTGCATGGCCACAAACTCCCACTGTGGCCTTAAAAGTCATAATTAGCAAAACAATATGTAAACTTTTTTTAATATAGGACAGCAAAATCAGAACAACAAAATATCAACATCAGAAAATGCTACATTTGAAGGTTTCCTGAGTGTCTTGACTTCCAAGTGAAGGTTTGCATTTCAATGTATATGTAGGCAAATGAGAGTAGATTCAATATTTTCATATATTGAATTTCAGCACACCCGCAATAAACATTAGAGCATCTTGAGGGAAGGGGTGGGCAGAAAAAGGAGGAAAAGATTAATTAATTATACAACCAAATTAAAGAAGCAACATGTCTTTTCAATCTGGCAGCTTCCAATTTTATGTCATATCCCTCATTTTTGTAGTGTATAGCTGATGTACTTCTGGATAGAAGGGCAAAAGGATTGAAGACAGTGTTCATTTCCAGGTACTAAGTCTACTAGCATAGGTTAGCAATTTAATACATTAATTGCATTGAATTTAGTTATAAATACAAGAAACAATACTGTTGGTAGAAAGGCTACAACCTTGTTCTAAAGCTTACAAAATGAACTACTACACCACTATGTACTTGTTATTCATCTGTCAAAAAAAAAAAAAAGGAAAGACGTAATTTCAGCTGAACCATTATTCAAAGTGTAGCTAAATGTGCCTCGGGAGAACATGCTTAAACAGCAGGAATATAATCAGTCTCACTGGGTATTTTCACATCCAGTTTCTTCCTAGAACTAACCAACAGTATTGCACAATGTGTCAGGAAGGAAGGGTTGTCAAATAGACAGCCGAGGACTTCAAACCAAGTGCGCACATGGACACCCTGGAACATGGAGCTAAATTTTATTGATTGGCTTGCTAGTGGATGGAAAAAGCTTTTTAGTTCAACAAATGTTTAGCCAAAATTCTGTGTCCTACCTTCTTTGTCTAGTGTTTGAGCATCAGCGAAAATGTCAACACAGCTTAGCAGTTTTTTTGTTTTGTTTTGAAATGAGTTGTTTAAGGTAAGGTAAAATGACACTGACTTGAATTGCATGGTTAACTGCAAATACTGCGTGTGCTCAGGAGGATGAGCAGAAACAAGACCTACTTTTCTCAGGTCAGGAGGGGAGAAAAGGTGAGGATAAACCACTTGCAACAACCTGCAGAGGGAGAGAGTGAGCGAGACTGGTGAGGAGCCTGACCGCTGCAGGGACTGTCCTGTTACTTCAGGGTGACTGCAGGTCCCTGCTCCCTCAATACAGCATCACTTTCCTAGAAAACAGTTAATCCCACCTGAACTGCCCCAAGCCAATATCCAGAGGAGGGCAAAGAAATGAAATCTATGTGGAAGAGTTGATACTCTGTCAGTAAAGCAAGAATTTTCACCCAGATGATCCAGCAACAGGTTGCTTACTAAATCGGCTTCATTCCCTCCTACCCTTGGCATGCTCTTCCCACTTAGCACAGTATCTAGAGCAGTTTTAGAGGGGCTCTGCAGGTTTTTGATGAGCTTGAGAGCTTGTCATAACTCCAAAATTCCTTTCTATCCTCCCTATTTTACTCATCTTGTCTACTGTTCCCCACATGAGCATCTGATCCAAAATGATATGAGGAGGGAGCTTCCAGCCCAGATAAAATTACTTTTTATTGAGCAATAACTTTCACTCATCCATTATGTCATATGCACCACTAGCACAAATGATCCTCTTGATTCTACTTTCCACCCCTTGGAGAAATGAATTTCTCCAGATTGAATGAAACTTTGACAGGCCATCCATTTTTATACATGGCATTTTTAAAGTGAAAACACAGAAGCTGCAAGCAATCATTTAACTCATGTATATATTTGTGCAGCGTGAAGAGGAGGGTGGTTTAGCTATCACAGCATCCCACATCTTGTAAGCTAAAAGATGGAAAAGTCAGCTAATGCCACATTTTATTGCACCAGTAAACATCTTTGCCTCCTCAGTTTAGAATAATAATAATTTTAGATTCTGGAGTCCCTTTCTGCTTCCAGCACAGGTTGTCACAGAATGTCAGAATTGGCATATAACGCCCAGAATGAAAAAAAAAAAACAACATTCTTCTCTTCTGATAAGATTGACTATTTGTGGACATTACAATTTTTTTTCCATAAACAAATAAGTTATGACCTTCCTTGTATTTATCATTATAGGCTGTGTGCACAGCTTCTGACGCCATGTCTAACTCTTACTGTTAGACAGTAAGGCAAGTTAGACAGTAATGCTCTGAATCTGTATCGGACCTTGATTTTGCAGTGTAAGAATCTACATGTCAGCTGTGGGTTCAGTTTGGTTGCCTAAATATAAACATCTGAGGGCATCTCTACCTGTTGAGATGTCATAGGCATCTTAGACATGGGGCTGGTGATGTGACATGCTGTCATGGTTTAACCCCAGTCAGCAACTAAGCACCACGCAGCTGCTCACTCACTTCTCCCCCCTCCCAGTGGGATGGGGAGGGGAATCGAAAAAAAGAAGTAAAACTCATGGGTTGAGATAAGAACAGTTTAATAACTAAAGTAAAATAAAATATGAGAATAAAAAAATATAATAATAATAATAGTAATGAAAAGGAATATAACAAAAAAAAAAAGAGAGAGAGAGAAATAAAACCCAAGAAAAGACAAGTGATGCACAATGCAATTGCTCACCACCCGCTGACCGATGCCCGAGCAGCGATCCATCCCTCCTGGCCAACTCCCCCCTGTTTATATACTGAGCATGACGTCCTATGGTATGGAATATCCTTTTGGCTAGTTCAGGTCAGCTGTCCTGGCTATGCTCCCTCCCAGCTTCTTGCACACCTGCTTGCTGGCAGAGCATGGGAAACTGAAAAATCCTTAATTTAGGATAAGCGCTACTTAGCAACAACTGAAACATCAGCATGTTATCAACATTATTCTCACACTAAATCCAAAACACAGCACTGTACCAGCTACTAAGAAGAAAATTAACTCTATCCCAGCCAAAACCAGGACAGATGGAGACTATAGGAGACCATGTCCTTCTGGACCGATAGCTGGATGCTGGGCAGGATAGTCAAAGGCATCTCAAATAGCACTAGACACCCATATCTAGGCAACTGCACTGAGCCCAGTGGAGTCTTCAGAGCTGTTTAGCTGACTAAATCTGCCTACTTTGGGATAATCTGAATAACTCTCTAGACTCCACTGACTGGATTAACTAGATTTCCATAGAGTATGAGGAGTTTAGACACCCTTCTCACTTATGAAGACATACGTTACAGACAAATAAATCTAGGTGCCTTAATCTGGAATTAAATCTAGAGCTGAATTCCACCTTTTTGCTGAACTGAATTAGTTCTGAGAATGATTCAGACCACCTGGAAGTAATGGAGAAAGAAAAGGAGAGGGGGAAAAAAAAGAAGATTGGTGGATTAGGAGAGAAGGCTTGTGAGGAAAGACTGGAAGAAATTGTTCAGTCTGGAAAAGACCAAAAGGCACAATAATGGTCTTCAAGTAGTTTTCATAGAGAGGACAGTTGTAAATTATTCCCTATGTACAGTGGGAATAAAGAGAGTAATTGCAGTAAAGGGAAATGTAGTTCCAACCTTAAAAGAGGAGTTTCTAATCATAAGGATAGTGAAGTGCTGATGTACTCAGCCTGGGGAGGTTGCAGAATTGCAATCATCTCCAGTATTTTTAAATAGGTTAGACAAACATTTCCGGGAATCATTTTGGTGTAATTGAATGTGCCTGGGGGCCGTGAGCTGGGCCAGGTGAGCTTTCAGTCTCTTCAAGCCCTATTTTCTCCAGTTAATCTCTTCTAGTTTTTAATCTTCAACTACTCGGTGCTGAATAGGATACATCAATAAAATATCTGCTTTTATTTTAAATTATACTTCTTTTATGGTGAAGAAGCAGTACATATTCAAGACTAAACAGCAGTGATGAGGTACTGAAAGAAATATCTCGGATAATGCCTCTACCAGAAGACTTATCTTAGTAGAAGAGGAAATAGAGCTGTAAGCAGAAAGTAGCTATAAGCAGCACATGCTTTATTTATTTATTTAAAACTCTTTTTTTTTTTTTTCCCTAGCAAGGAGAAACACTTGTAGCAGGATGGAGTGTAATACAAAACAGAGAAGCACACACCTGACCTTATTTTATATTCACTGTTATCATAGTCATTGTTCTCCTTCCCAAGTATCCACAACACTCACCTTTGCTTTCCTGCTGCGGGGCATTATTGCTGAGAGGTCTGATGGCTGGCTGTGAGGTAATTAACTGGAGCAGGGACCTAGTAATTTCTCGTACCAACCCATGGGCAAAATTGAAGCAAGAGGTTAGTCTTTGGCAGGCACCAAGTCACATTAGAGCTGCCTGTAGCTGTCTAAGGAGGAAGGGAGGGATGTTGTTGTCACAGATCTGTTTGCCCTACTTCCAAAACAAGGACTGGTATAAAATTTTAAATACAAAGCTTCCTGCTGTGCCTTCTTTCACCATGACTGTAAAGACATTTTGAGTTTAGATTGGGCTCTGGATTGTATTTTGCCCTTGGTGAAAATTAGCACAAAGAACAAATAGTCGTAATGCCGAGTGCAGTAGCTTTGCTGGATGTATGCTGTGGTCTCCCCACAGCTCTGCCAAACCGAGGGTAGGAATACTAAACTGAAGTAACTTTCTATAGCAGTTATTCTACTTCCTCTGGAAAAGATGTCGAATAACAAGGTAGACAAGGCAACACAGGCTCTTGGCTGACCTCCCTCTTCAGGTCACCAATTCCCTCTCAAACCCCCTACGGTTTTAGCTACTTAACATAAAAAAATAAATGAAGTATCCTTCTGACTGTGTGGTACTGTTAAGTCAAGGTGGTTTGCATTCTCATTGCAGCTCATGGTGACAGAATTCTTTGCTTCATTTAAAACAGAGGCTTCTTTTAAAAGCCGGGAAGAGAAAGTGGAAAATTTGCAGCTCAGAATGTAAGCTGTCACTATGCTATGGGAAGGAGGAGTGGGTAGAGCTGAAAGAAGAGACATTGACATTAGCCGAGGGAAAACGGGAGAGGACAGCAGAGGAGAAAGTTATTAAGATCACAAATGGTAAGTGACTGGAAAGTAAGTGAGAGAACAGTGCTGGGAGCAAATAGGCAATTACCTATCAATCTCCAGGTGAGGGCTTACACTTACAGTTTCTTGGGATGATCTTATGTGGAGCCAGTAAGAGGTTATCGAACTCCATGAACCCAGGCGAGAGCTGTGTCATGAGCAGCCGGGATCCTTTTCAGCTCATGGGTGGAAGGGAGAAACTGGGGCAAGTGGCTGCATCGTTGACACAAGCATGAATGCTCACACTGCCTCAGGCTGATACAGCTGGGGGGATAAAAGCTAAAAGCAGTTTAACTGTTAGCACAGAGTTACTGTACAAGACCATAAGAAGGTCACTGGTTAGTACCTGCCCTTCCTGTGTTTTACGATCCTGGAGAGTATCACTGTGAGGATAAACCTGAACTCTTAGAAGTAAGCATGGTTGGGCTCCCTGGATGCTCCAGCCACCAGCCTCAGGCCTGGGGAGCTGCATCACGTGGAGCAAGCTTCTGCAGTAAGGATATAGCACTGGATCTCTAAATCACCTCAGCAGCTGGGCATCAGTCGCAAACTGGAGGAAAGCTCCAGTTTCCAAGCCAAGCTATATTATTTGGCTGGCAGCTGGATCCTTGAGTCAAAGTGAAGTGTTAGCACTGCTGGCAGCAGAAAGAGCAGGCAGCCAGTAGGGCTGACTGGTTTTCGCTACTGAATGCAAAGTAAGGAGCCTACAGTGGTTTCAGTTCATTTCAAACAAAGTTAGCACCTATTTTCTTTGCTCATGTTAGTACACTCTCATCTACTTGTTCATAAAATTTGATCATTTAAGAAGTAGCTATTCATGATTCTATATTCCTTACTTGAAAACATAAATGATACTGTAGCTAATCAGAAGTGGTACAGTAATACAGATGTATAGAAACAGCTATCTAGAAAAAAGGCAGAAGACTTTTTTTCAAATCTTAAAGTCTTGGGAGTTGCCATTTCTTCATGAGAAATGGTTTATTTTCCACAAGGGAAAATAAAATTACTGTTAGCATCAGTAATATAACCTTCTCAGCTGTCACTTCATCCAAATACTCTACAGGAAGGGGTGATACCTTCTGAGAATATGAGGTGGGAGAGAAATCATTCTTGGCCATCTTGGTCAGGATAGTCCTCAGTAGTCAGAAATTACAGCAAGTTCATGGATGAGCCATAAGACATGACACAGCTAGTGAATTAACTAGCTTCACTAGTACATTCACTTCTTCACTGAGAGGGTGGAAGGCTGGAACAGGCTCCCCAAGGAAGTGGTCATGGCACCAAGCCTGTCAGAGTTCAAGGAGCGTCTGGATGACACTCTTAGTCATATGATTTAGTTTTAGGTAGTCCTGTGAGCAGCAGGGAGTTGGACTTGGTGATCCTTATGGGTCACTTCCAACTTGAGATATTCTATGATTCTATGATTCACTAGGGACATTCCCAGAGGTCCACACATCCACATAACAGTGCAGACCATTTCAGAGGTTTAAGTATTATTAAGTAATGGGTTGTTTATAGGCATGTAGATTCTCCAGTTCATTGACAGCCCGTTCCCAGAAAACATCTGTAATTGCAAATATCAAGCAATATATGGGAAATTATTCCTTTATGAGACCGCTACAAGAACTGGCTGTGTTTTGCAGAGAAGCTCATACAGCACTGTGCTTATTAGTTATTGCTGATTATTATATTATACAAAAGCCAGCATTATGTAAGGCAGTTTGGTCAGAGCACAGGCGCTGGCAGGGGCAGCCTCTGGCAGGGTCCCTGCCTGTGCAAGCACTCCACAACAGGAAGCCCTGCCATATCCGCTGTTTGGATTTGACCGACCAGGACCGTGCAGTACTAGTCCCTTGGTATGTGACTTACTCTGACCGGCTCCTTCTGGAGAGCCTTTAACTCTTTCCATCCCAAGCTGGTCCACTTCCAACTTTGGCAGTAGTTGCACGTGATTATCATCTGTAGCACTGGTTTGGAGTGGAGGTTACTGCGCAGGTCAGCACCTGCCTCCATGGCCATAGTACCACCGTACTCGTGCTCCTATACTGGCTCGCTGTAGTGTTGGCCGATCTGAAGCCAGTCTCTGTGGATTTGTACTATTTTGCTGACTGCTCTCAACAGCAATAGCAGCACCTCTAAAATATGCCTGATTTGTCCTCAGTCTCTCCATGATGGTTTCTCCAGCCCAACCATAGTGCCCACTGATGGTCTCTGATGGCCTACAGTCAGTCTGCTGTCCTTGCTTGGACAGGTTTTGAAACTGATGTGGAGTGATATTCTTCCCTTCCACGAAGCGAAGAACAAAGCTGACCTTCTTTTGGTCAGCAAAAGGAAAGGAAGTGTGGGATTTCCTCTAGTCACCTATCCAACTGTGGCCTGGAGCTGCCACACAAGAGCTTCCCTTTAAGGAGAGCAGCTAACTCGGGGAAGTGCCCCCTTCATAGATGACTGCTGTGCCAAGACTGTCAAACTGCAAGAGAAGGTCAAAATGCAAAAACTTCTCCTTATTGCTGGTATAGATTCATCTGTTTCTGCAGTCACCAGGAATGATTCATCTCACCTAACTTAAGCCATCTAGGATTTAGTCATCTAGGTGTAAACTAGATATCTAGGCTCCTTCTATAGTTAGTGGACAGACATGGGCACCTCACAGTGGTGACCCATTCCATCCAAGGTGGATGTTTAAAATAGATATACTGAATCATCCCCTGGAAATACCTGTTACTCTTCATTAACCATAAAAAGAGCCTAGGTAATTAGCTGCAGAATCCCCATTTAGTGGGGAAAAAAATATCCCCACCAGTAACAAAAGTTTTGTGACTTCAACTTTGCAGAATGTTATGGCAGGGTTAGATACAACTACGACCACCTTGTATCATGCAAGAGCTGTGCAATAGGCTGGTGTCCAGGGGAGGAAAGATGGGGATTGATGCCCAGTTATTCACCTTACCCTAGTATGGATGTACATGACACACAGACTGGTACAAATAATGTATGTGTGTTTGATTCCCCAAAATCTCGCCGCTAAACAAAAATTATCTTGATAAATACAGATGGTTGTGTTTTGAAATTCCCAGTGCTACCTAAACTTCAGAGGAGCCTTTCCACTCTCTCAACACTGGTAACGATGCTGGAGTCCTGCATTCACTTTTGGGTACCTAAGTTAAAGAAAGAAGCAGCTCAACTCGAGATAATCCCAGAAAAGGCCAACAAAAAGGATCATGGCCAATGATCCTAAAACATGGCCAATGGGAAAACTGAAAGCTGTGGAAGATATGCATGCATGTCTGCATCTGCCTGTGTTACCAGGCAAACATGCCATATTAATAACAAGATGATTAATTTAAGAGTTTTCAGAATATTTCCAGTCAAGTCATGGCTTCCTCATCAGAAGACCAGAAAGCGTTACTATTAAACTTCATTTTACTTTTTTCAGATTAGGTAATTTAGAGAGGTTAATAATTCCCTCTAGGTCTCACGGAGCTCTTGCTGAGTGTCTTTTCACACATTTATTTATAAGTCATAATAAACATAACAAACAAGGCAACTAACCAAATGACTGTGCCGGAATGTGACTGTGTTTTACATGTTATTTAAACACATATATAGTATACTATGAAATTAGTACTTTTCCCCCTGTTCTTATGCTATTTCCCTCTCCTGTTCCTGATTCTTGCCTCAATCAGGAGTACTAGGCAAGGCTATTTTGAGTCTAATTCTGCAAATATAATGAATTTGGAGAAAAGACATAGTGACAGGCAGGAAAGCTTAATCTAAAAAGTAGTATGTATGTTGCACTCTATAGTGTTCTGTGATTTATTTCATTGAATTTATTAATTTCAGAGTGAGAGATGATTTGTTTTTAAGTAAGTAAAAGATCTAAGAATCACGTAAGGAGAGGATTATCAAGTACACTTTGATTTACTCATAGAATGAACCTGTGAATGAGTTTGGTGGTCAGTACTTAATTTACTTCCAGAATTTATTTCTGAAGAATATAAAATCAGAATTATTACATCTGCCTCACTGTAATTAATGCCATATATGCGATTTTCTCAGAGTTTGCTTAACAACTCTTCACCAACTTAAGAAGTGAGAAGCAGAAACTAGCCTGGTAGAAGAAATTAGATCATGGGCTTTGGGAAATAACTTTGATCTCAGTTAGCAAAAGTGACTAGCTCCATGAAATTGTGTAGTTGCAGATGTTATCAGTTTCTCTGGTATTGTTGTCATAGCTACAATGGGCTAAGGGCATCAGCAAGACAAAGTTTCTAGGCAGAGATAACATTTGGGGGTTTTTTTCTGGTTTGTCACTTTGAAATGTTGCAGTTTATTGAGACCAGTGCTATAAGCTCTTGCTATGCTCACAGAATATATCCAGTGAGACACAAGCAGTCAATTATTAAAGACTCAAAACTAGACTCTTAAAATTTCTAGGATTTACAAACATGAATCATTGAGCTGATGAAAAAAAGAAAGAGGAGGTGGAAGAGACAGACAAATTAACAGTTGTATATGCTGGTGTTTACAGAAGTCAAGATGGATGTGTGAACCCATCTTGTTAACGTCCTGCGTCTGATGAACATTTAATATTTCAGTTATTAATACAAAAGGGAAGAGCTTCAGTGGAGGAAGATCCACTGTCCTGAAAACCACTTCCTGCTTGTTCCCTAAGAGGCAGGTCTCAGCTCCCATTTCATTTCTGCACCCTGACTATTCACACAACCTAAACGTCATTTCACAAAACTCAGCTATAGTTCTTGGGACAGCTCACTACAGAGTCTGCTCCCAAAAAGCACAGACCAAACCGTACCACATTTAGCTCCCTCTAGCCAACATAAACTTCCATCACTATCCTGGTTGGCTATGCAACCTCCAAGACACCAGCCATTTTCTCAGTAGCATGCTATAAGACTGTCTGGTGGGTTGCGACAGAACTCTGGCATTAGGTCAGTTGCTTTGAACTGAAAAATTACACAAAATAATAAAGATGGTAGGTTTGGTGCTATGCAATGTAGTTGTCCCCAGCCTGCCCCAGAGGGGAATAGTGTGGGAATGCAATCATTCATTACCACTGGGTCAGAAAGCCCCAGAGCAGAAACACTCAGCAGTACAGGTGCAGTGTAACATTACAGAGGAATGCCAAAAGGAATAGACATAATGATACTTTAGCCCCTGGCTGACTTTGCATAGGATCAGGTCCTGTGTTTGGCCTCTGAGAATGCCTCCAGGCCATGCCTGATACATCTAGTTTCAGAAACCTCCTCAGGCATAGGAATGTCCAAATGCTTGGTGTTGTCCAGGGACATTGAAAGTCAGGTGAGTTTAAACTACCAAAAGGTAGTTTATTCATTGTGGTTCTATGAAAAAAAGAATACCAAACAATATCACATTAGTTATCTGTTGATATAGTCACAAAATGTGTAATATTAGTCGAGTCCCTGAGTCTTCACTCCCCAGACCTCCTCTGCCACTGCCTCCTTTCTCTCATCAGCCAGCCCAGCAGTGGGGAAGGCCTGGAGTTGGGCTGTGATTCCCTTTCCCACCCTCCCAGTCAGCAGCACTCCACCTTGCCGCAGCCAAGCGGAGAAGGTCATGCCTGCAGGTCCTGCAAGAAGTGTGGTCGAACAAGTGGTGCATCTTGGACTTTTCATTGTGGGAGAGCCCTTCACAGCACAGATGCCCCCCCGGGGTTAAACTTTTGGGACCTCTCTTTTCAAGAATGAAGGAGATCAGCCCTTTTTCAAGAAGAGGTTGACATATTCACATGGCCATGTGCTAGGTTCATGTCGATCAGCTTTAGGTCACAGAGCTAGATGGGAGGTTGTGGGCATCAATCCACCCACCCCTATGAGAAACTACAGAATATGCTCCCATTTGGACTAAATTTACCTTAATTAAAATATCCCGTCTTGACCTAAGGGGAGCGAGAATCCACTGTAACCCTTGCAAACAGGTTGGTTAATCGGATAGCCACTCAATGAACCATATTCACCTGATTTTGAATTTGAATTTGTCTGGCTTCAAATTCCAAATGTTGGATTTTGTTATACATTTACCTGGACTGACTAAAAATCCTTCTATGACAATATTATTCATCATGTTGAGTCTCACATAGATGAAGTTACAGGTTTATCTTCAAAAAGCTAAACAAAGTACCCAGAGTGTTTCACTAAAAAGAATAGAAACACATGTTGATTTTTTTTCTAGCTCTGCTTTGAACACAGACCAATTCAATGCCCTCCTTCCACTATATTTTCCAGAACCAAATCCATTATTCTCAGCATCGTTTCACCAATAACAGACACAGAGGTAAGGGAACAAATATAATGTGCTCATGACTTGAGCTTTTTTCTTTTAAGCTTCCACAGACTTTGCTAATCCCTTCTCTAAAAAATATGACCCCATAATTCCCAGCTCCCAGGAAAACACCCTAAGCATCTTTGATGCGACACAGTTTCTTCCAAGAACAGTGGTAGGGAAAGAAGGAGCATAGGTTATAATTACCTTGTATTTGTATCACTCTGCCTGCACAGTTTAACTAGTAGCAGGGCCAGTCATAGGGGCCTATGATCTAAGCCTACAAACCATTTTATGTTAATTGTTAGGTGAAGTAGGGATGGGAGCCCACATCTCTTCTCTTCCAGGTATGGTGCCCTGAGTGCTACACTTGCAGACCCATGATCACTTTTGTTTTGTATCTCTACTAATGGAAGTAGCCCTCAGTTACCAGGAGTTGGATGCACTTCACTCTACGCTCCTAATGTAAAAATCATTTTGGTGTCACTGTTCAAGAGAAAGATTGTTTGTATTGGATTTTTTTGTGTGTGCAAATACTGAAGTGAGTGAAATGGAAAAAAAGGAGGATATGTGACTGGGAAATTGCACCAAGAGTAAAAACCAGAAGTAACCCACTGTGATTAGCTTTGGTAGCTGCAAGCACTTGAAAATATCTGCAACACATATAGCAACTGAATTTTGCTTATCATTTATTGAAGCAGAAGAATACTACTTAGAGGGTCAAGTAAAGAGATATTGATTGAGTCTTCAGGAAATTTTAGAAGCAATGAAACTTCGCCATTTCTATATGCTTAGGGATTAGATAAAAATTATCTCCTTCTTTTGGAGGAAGTTGTAAATGTGAGGTAATGTCATTTCTTTAAAGCCACGCACAAATTCTCATGCAGATCTGGATCAACAGATACTGGAATTCTCCCAAACGCAGGGGGAAACAGCAGCTTCTTGCAGGGCAACAGTTTCTTGCCTGCTTAGCTTGGTCCTTGCCTGCTGTTTTCAGCAAATACCTCAGGTGCACTAGCAGGGATTTCAGCTGGGTTTGACCTTTACATCTGCTTTCTTTCCGCTTTCTGTGATCTGCCTGAGAGGCAAGTCTGCTAGCATAGCATGTACACAATACAAGGCAAAACACTGCAGAAATGATAGTTCATCGTTTCCTCCATCCCAGAGCACAGGCATTACTACTTTTTCCTTTTCCCAGATGCTGTGTGGTTTTAGATTTATTTAGAAATGGATTTTAGATTACTTTGAATAGTCCGTTTCTAAAGCAAAGATTTTGCTTCACCTTGTCTCTGTCAGAGCTATAGCCCCAGATGGACAAATGAGCATTCGGAGTGATAACTCTGAAGCACAGACCTCTAATGAATCCATTTTAACAATAAGCATCCTGACACCAGAAACTGTAAGAAAGTCTACATAACAAACCTCCAAAGAGAGTGTATAAAACCAGTGTATTTTACTACATCTGTGCCATGTGGTAAGTATAGAAAGGTTTTGATCATGTTTAAATATGAAGGTCAATTCATATCTGACTTTGCTATAGTGATAAAGCAGACATCCAAAATTCCTGATAAAAAAGCCTTTGCACCATTCTATACCAGCAGATTTATTCCAGAGTCATTAAAAACAAATGAAGGAATTTTAAAAAACATTGCTAAATCTAGTTAGTCTTTACACATGCTGACAATAAGACGTGTCACAGGTATGTTCAGAGTCCAGAGGAAATATGAACATCTCAACAAATGACATAAAACTGCTTTATCGAACTAAATGTGCCACTTCCAGGAGCTTGTCTCAGGGCTAAAAGTGAGAGCTGTGTGTCCCATCCTAAAAACCCAGACCCAGGGGTAAAAAAGGTCCTTTTTCTAATCCAAGAAGTTACAAAATATCAAACCATCATTGAATGCTGACTTACTCCAAGACAGGATTTTATAAAAGAAAACAAAATTGTTATGGAAGGGGGACTGACAGAAAATTAATATATGAAGTAAAAAAACTATTGTAATGTATCAAGAGGAATATTTTAGGCTAGCTATTTGAATGGCCAGAATAAGTTTTGTTTGTGGTGGATTACAGGAGAGATTTTAGTGCACAGATTGATTTCTCATATGGCTGTGCAATTAATCACATAATTATCTCCTTCACATGACATTCATGTACTAAAATACTGTTGTCCCTCTGCTAAGCATCAGCTGATTTCTAGGCCGTGTAAATCAACTTCTCTTTAGAGGGGAAATGAGTAGCACTCTCCTTGTGTAAATCCTCAAATTACACGTGTAATACTGTCATACATTTCTCCAGATTATTTGCCACCCTCTCGGAACGGAGGTGGGCATGACCAAGTCGCAGCCAAGCTGGTGTTCCCAGGAGCTCAGCTGACAGCAGCCCCTGGCTTCAGGCGGTGACTCTGCCTCCGTAAATAATCCTGCTGTATTAGCAAGTGTAAGAAAACCAGTTCCCTTGCCATTTGAGCCCTTACTTTCCCACCCACCCACTACCACCACCAAAACAGGCAGAGCGATTGCCTGCCGCTCGCCCACATCCCGCTGTGAAAGCCCTTGTAATAGTGCCATCTAGTGATACCTGCTTCGAAAATACACCTACACAACCTCCCAAGCACCCCAAAAATCCCAGGACGTGCTTGTTGCTACATCAGGCAAACCCTGATGACGATTTGTACCCGTTGAGCACGGGGATGAATGAATGCATCAACATGTTGTGCAGGTGGCCCCAAAGATGACCTCTTCCCAGTCCTAGACCTCCTTCCCTTCTGTCCATCAGTTCCTACTCTCATCTGGAGCAATTATTCCTGGGTCTCAGTACTTTGGTATCATCCACTAAGAACAAAAGAGCCCTTATTTATTCTATTTATCCTATTTATGACGCTTAGTATGTTCAAAGTATGTGCCATTTTCAGATGTAAGTGCTATATGGTCTTTAATACATACATATACATAAGGTGTACCTATTAGACTGGCTGCGAATGTCAGACTGCAGAAAGTATTGAATATTGTGCCAAAACTCTTTCACAGCACCACCAAGAAAAAGTCTTGGTTACCTCAAGCATGGGATAATCATGATCATTGGGTAAGCACAGTCACTGAACAACCTCTACCAGTCACCTCGGTAAGTGATGCAGCATAAACTCTAGCACAGACAGAACAGATGCTCCAGGCACTGAAGATTAAGTAGGTACATTAGGTTTCAAATATTTTCAATTTCTGTGGGTCTCTGAAAATAAAACCATCCTATAAGGAGTAATTGCTCAAAGTAATTACTAGCACTTTGTTTAAAAAAAACCCCAAAACAATAACAAAAATAAAGAAAAAAGAAACACATTGCAAAGATTCAACTAATATTTAATGCTTTCCTACAACCAGTTGCCCAGCTTTCATTTCTTTGACCACAAGATGCTGGTGTGCCTATGGATGATGGCAGGACTATCAGGAAGTGTATCAGATGGATTAATTACTCAGTCTTTGAGAGGCCCAACATGCTTTTTGGAATATCATCTTCTGTTCTGAGGGCTCTTTTTATATGGTACATCTAGAGAGCTTATGTTACCCTTCACGTTAGGTATATCTTCAAAGCCAGATGTGGAGCAAACAGATGGTACCCTTTTTTTTTTTTTTTTATTCCTATCTTATGTCTCCTTTTCAGCATGTTCAGAGAGAACAGGTACTTTCCTTATATAAGAGCATACATTAGGACTGCCCATCTCAACCTTTCTTGTATGTCACCAGAAGTCTACTATCTGCAGACACACTACTGGTAGAAATGTGTACAGTTAAAGTTTTCTAACACTTTTTAACCTCAAGAATTTCTTCTGGTTGCTTATACCTACCAAATTATTTCCACGAGATGTTTGCTTAGTTGTATATTTTTGGAATTTTGGCAAAACAGATTGAACAATACAAAACCAAAGATTTTGTGGTATACATTCTTATAAGTCATCCTAGAAAACAGAATTTGCTCCCTTCTGTTATGGTGTTCCTCTGTGATCCTAGGTAAGTAATTGGGTTAATTTTGCCATATAGTTTAAGAGATTTTTTTGCTTTCTCTCCCTGTGTTAGTTCCCTAACTGAAAATCAGTGGTAATTCTATTTCTCCCTCTCTCAAGCTCAACATAAAAATCAAGTCATTTATTTTGGTTGTTGTGAACGTGATGGGGTTAGAGTGAGCACTACAGAAATGCCTACATTTAGCATGCTACACAGTAGATATGTCTATCCACATACACATAGAAGAATAGAATGAACTAGCCCTCAGTCAACATTGTCTATCCAATGTACAGCATCCTATGGAAAAAAGACCTTATAATCATTCACATAAAAACTTACATAATCCATATGCATATGAGAGAGATGAAAACTGTCTTAGTTCTGCCATAAGCAAAACGTAGTAAAAAAAGTAACTTTACAACACTGAATATGTCTCAGTTACATGGGTACCACATACAGAACACAATGTCTTGATACATCATGTAGAGGAAATTGGTTCTCTGTGCCCCATTATGGCTGTACTGCACACAGGGGTTGTATCTGCAGGATCTGCCTGTTTCCCAGATCACAGTTTCTGGGCTGAGAGCATTCCAGACTAATTAAATATTTTCCTGGTGAGTGGTGGGACCCATTTAAATGAGTGAAAGAGAAAATGTTTAATAAACATTCAAGGAGCAAACATTGTCTGGCGTCTTTTTGAAAAGAAATGTCACTGGGAAATCAAGAATAAAAGATGTTTATATTTAAACAAAACTGGTTTGACGCCTTGGAATCATGTGCTGGAAGTTTTTCAAAGATATTAAAAGAAGATCATAGGGTGTCTGCATAACTGTATGTGTTCTTCCAGCATAGTCTCAGGAAAACTTTCAGGGCCACTAAGCAAAGGGAAATTGGTAGGAGCTTTCACAACTTAAAAAGAACAAAATGCTCCTTAGTTAATTGTGAATCACTTAAATAAAACTGACTACATGAAAAGGTAACTTCAACAGTTACCTCTTAAATTCCTGAAATGCAGAATGGATCTAGTTCTCAGGTTAACCCTTTCTTACTCAATACCTATCTCGCAGTATGTCACGATGAAACCACAGCAGTTAATAGTTGAAATGTGGTTACATTTGTCTGGTGTAAAGTTTGCTTACGCACTGTATTGGACATGAGTTCTGCTTGAGAAGTGTTGCCTTAATATTTGGGCCTAATATTTTTACTTCCATCTCAGAATTCTCAAAGAGAATTTAGTGAAGAAAGCTCTCAGAAATGGCAACCCAAGGATCACAGAATGGTTGAGGTTGGAAGGGACCTCTGAAGATCATCTGTTCCAACCTCCCTGCAGAGACAGCTGTCCAGGACCATGTCCAGATGGCTTTTGAGTATCTCCAGGGATGGAGACTCTGCAGCCTCTCTGGGCAAGCTATGCCAGTGATTGATCACTCCCACAGTAAAAAAGTTTTCTAGTGTGATCACATGAAAGCTCATGATTTTAATTTCTGTCCACTGCCTCTTTTACTGTCACTGGGCATTACCGAGAAAACTCCACTTCATTCCCTCCCTTCAGGTATTTAAACACACTGATAAGATCCCCCTTGAGCCTTCTCTTCTCCAAGCTAAACAGTCCCAGCTCTCAGCCTTTCCTCATAGGAGAAATACTCCAGTCCCTTAATCATCTTTGTGGCCCTTCATTGGATTCTCTCCAGTATGTCCATGTCTCTCTTGTATTGGGGAGCCCAGAACTGGACACAACACTCCAGATGAAGCCTCACCAGTGCTAAGTAGAGGGGAAGGGTCACCTTCGACCTGCTGGCAATGCTCTTCCTACTGCAGTCCAGGATACTGCTGGCCTTGTTTGGCCGCAAGAGTGCATTGCTGGCTCATGTTCAGCTTATTGTCCACCAGGACCCCAAAGTCCTTCTTGCCAAAGCTGCTTTTCGGCCAGCTGGTCCCAGCATGTACTGGTGTATGGAATTGTTCCTCCCTAGATATAGGACTTTCCACTTCCCCTTGTAGAACTTCATGAGGTTCCTGTCAGCCCATTTCTCCAGCCTGTTGACATCCCTCTGAATGACAGCATAACCCGCTGGTGTATCAGCCATCCCCTAAATTAAGATATTTGGACATTAGAAAATATTTAGTATTTTCCGGTGTAAAGAAGCAGGAACTTGACAGCCTGAAAGTGTCCAAGTACAAACAGAAGATGACTTGAAGCAGCAATTAATGGTTTCCCTGCCAAAGGCACAATCTATTCTTCAGCTTCTTTATCTTTGCTTTGAACCATCTGTGGTACAAGACCTTTGGCTGGTCCCTGCTACATTTTCAGATCCTAGCCACTCCTGATTTTAGAAGTCTAGAAAACAAGAACTGTGGCTTAGAAAAAAAAATATTTGTTTTCAAAAAAGCTTTTTTATTTTTCACTGGAACAAAGCCAGGATATTTCCAAATTCTTCATCGGGGAAAGCAAGACAGAAAAGTAAACAAAACCACAAAGAGATAACCCACCATGACATTGTGGATAAAATATTCGCCTGATCCATAGGAGATCGTGTGTCAATTCCCATTTCTAACTGACTCAGGGCTGGCACTTCACTTCCCCATTGAGTGTCCCAGTGCACAGGTTACAGCTTTAGTTTCTTTATTGGGAGCAATAAATAATGAAGAACAGCTTCAAAAGGAGGGACTGAGAAGGATTAACTACTCTTCATCGATCCAAAACAGTGGGGGATTTGCATATAATTCTTCAACACCTTCAGGGCATTTCCTTAGCATTTTCCTGTCAGTAAATTTGTGAAATTGTTTTTTCTTCCTCTCCTCATCTTTTGCCCTGGAGCTACACAGACTTTGCAATGAGGGTTTGTTTAAAATGACACATTTCCATGAAAGGTTTAAGGTTTGACAAACTGCCATTTTCCAGTATAAACTGTTCTCACTGAAGAAAACCCTTATCAGCACTCCCTTTGACCTTCCCTGCTATAATTTTTTTCTATTATGTCCATTTTTATTTATTTTGCTAGAGAGCAAAAAAGGATATATTCACAAAAAAGATTAAATTTAAAGAGTATGATTTAAATGACAGCAAATTAAGAGATTTGTTTTCAATTCTGAAGAAAAAGAATACATAACAGATTACTTGGGGATTGTTATTTTGTCTAATTTATCCTTAAGAGCTCTATCTTGATCAGGATAGGTGCAAACACAATGAGACCTATGGAGTCTGGGCAAAGTCACAACTGTTGTTATGTATCTTCTGTTCTTTTGGACCTGTAATTCTCTGCTAACTACACTGGGAAGAAATAAGGTCCAAAGCATTATATAATGTTATTTTAAGGAAATCAGAACCACTGAAGCATGTTGCCTGAAGTGGGGAGTTCTAACATTAGTTTCTTCCAGCTTTTGTCTTGCCTCCATGGTTACATGTTGCAAGTACTGTAATGTGCTAGCTATAGAGAATGGAAGAGCAAAATAAACAGTGACTTTAGGATATATGCTAAATATATTTCCATTAATTATCTACAAAGCTAATTCTTCTTGCCAAAGCTATGAAGCATCTAAGCTTTTACACTGCTTTGCCAGGGCACTGTACTGCGTCTATCAGGTCCCCCAGCTCTGGTTCCACTCTAGTTTTCTTCCACAAGATTCCTTACAGAAGCCAGGATTTAGAAATGACTGCCAAGTTTACTTTTACAGATTTCTCAACTTTACCTTCAGGACTGTACTGCAATTTCAGGAAACAGCAAAAGATCCAGACAATGAAAGACATAAGACTACAGAGTATAAATCACTTATTTTGTTCACTGTAAACCATTTTTGGAACAAAAATATCTCCTGGAGAATTAGGTATTCACCAGAAGAGACAGGTACATTTATATGTCTCATGGGTAAACCCCCAGAAGAGACTCTTTTACATTATAATTTCAGAATAAATAAATAAATAAATAAATAAGAATGAGAGAAAAGGGGAATGCCAATTTTCAGAAAAAATTCCCAAGACAGAATGAAACTCATTAGAATATGAAAGGTCTGTGGGCATAATAACTGACATTCCATAACAGGCTGTGTTGGGTTTACATGGCAAGGTTTTAGTAGTGGGGGGGCTACAGGGGTGGCTTCTGTGAGAAGCTGCTAGAAGCTTCCCTTATGTCCAACAGAGCCAATGCCAGCCGGCTCCAAGATGGACCCGCCGCTGGCCAGGGTCGAGCCCATCAGCGACGGTGGTAGCGCCTCTGGGATAACATATTTAACAAAGGGGGAAAAAGTTACTGCACAGCAGCAACTGCAGCTGGAGAGAGGAGTGAGAAGATGTGAGAGGAACAACTCTGCAGACACCAAGGTCAGGGAAGAAGGAGGGGCAGGAGGTGCTCCAGGCACCGGAGCAGAGATTCCCCTGCAGCCCGTGGTGAAGACCATGGTGAGGCAGGCTGTCCCCCTGCAGCCCATGGAGGTCCACAGTGGAGCAGATATCCACCTGCAGCCCATGGAGGACCTCACGCCAGAGCAGGGGGATGCCCGAAGGAGTCTGTGACCCTGTGGGAAGCCCATGCTGGAGCAGGCTCCTGGCAGGACCTGTGGACCCATGGGGGACCCACACTGGAGCAGCCTGTTCCTGAAGGACTGTACCCCATGGAAGGGACCCACGCTGGAGCAGTCTGTTCCTGAAGGATTGTACTCTGTGGAAGGGACACATGCTGGAGCAGTTCGTGAAGAACTGTAGCCCGTGGGAAGGACTCACGTTGGAGAAGCTCGTGGAGGACTGTCTCCTGTGGGAGGGACCCCATGCTGGAGCAGGGGAAGAGTGTGAGGAGTCCTCCCCCTAAGGAGGAAGGAGCAGCAGAGACAATGTGTGATGAACTGATCGCAACCCCCATTCCCTGTCCCCCTGTGCCACTGTTGGGGAGGAGGTAGAGAAAATTCGGGATTAAAGTTAAGCCCGGGAAGAAGGGAGAGGTGGGGGGAAGGTGTTTTAAGATTTAGTTTTTATTTCTCATTACCCTACTCTGATTTGACTGATAATAAATTAAATTAATTTTCCCCAAGTCGAGTCTGTTTTGCCCATGACGGTAATTGCTGAGTGACCTCCCTGTCCTTATCTCGACCCATGAGCCTTTTGTTATATTTTCTCTCCCCGTCCTGCTGAGGAAGCGGCTTGGTGGGCAGCTGGTGTCCAGCCAGGGTGAACCCACCACACAGGCTGAAATATTGCTCAATATAATAAAAAGATAGTAAAGTAATAATAGAAATGTATTATTCCATTTAGACCAACAGTCTCTTTGGGGGAGAGAAAAGGGTATATAACCCTTAACCGTTTCATTTAATCTTTTTGTAAGTGAAGAGCATAATGTTTTCTCTGCTTGCAATTTTCATGATGTTCTTGAGTGTTCCCTGTAGCTGGTTTTATATTACTTAAAGACAAGTTCTCACTGATAACATTGCATTACACACTACTTTCTAAAATTTGGTGGTGTGCAAAGATATTGCTAATCAATTGTAATATTAGACAGGTCTCAAATCTAAGCTGAAAAACTGTGTCCACCATTGAATAGTCACAGAGAGTTGAACTCTGTCTAGTTTAGGAGAAAAAATACACACTGTGACAAGGTAGACACACAAAGTAATGGTGAAAATGGGGTAAAACAACACTTAGTGCTGGGTCCCTCGATACAAATTTCTGTGGACACTTAAATGGATCCTGGAGCAAGGAGTAAGACGGTTAAATATATTTTTGTTAATGTGCACATCAATTTACTTTTGTGATATTATCCTAAATGTAAGGAAGTAAATCAGAGGAGGCTGTGGGAGGAAACAAACAGAAGATAAATCAATGAGGACAATGCTCTTTGTATCCAACTAAAAGGATAAGATTTATGCTTCAGCAGGTTTTTCAGCAGCAGCTGAAATAAGCCTTCCAAAGAAAGACACACACAAATTGCAGCTAGCCCGTATCTCTCCCAAGCTAGAGACTGGAAATTGAAAGGCCAGAGGGAGTATTATAAATTACAATGTAGACAAGACTCATGTCGATGGTGGCTTTATTTTGAGTATTAACCCTTTTCTCTACCTGCTCTATGGTTCTGGATAACTAGTGTCTTGAAAAAGTTGGTTTTTAATTTCCTTAATCAACTGTTGTTGCAATCTCAACAATCTCTGCAATTTCATTCTCTATACCTGTTAACAGGTCATAATGACATATAGAGCAAGTGGCTGTGAATTTTTACAAAAATCTATCGCCTTGAAGATAGAGGCCATTTTTTTCTCATGGTTTATTTCAGAGAAAGTGTGATGTATTGACAAACCTAAGTAAGTGATGAACTTCAGTGTGTAAAAAAGAAAGTGTTAATCAGATGTACATTAGTAGTTTGGACTTAATTATGTTGCAGTTAAAATCAAACAGAAATTTTGCCATAGCAATTTGTGAGCTCTTCTCTAGAAGATGCTTTTGACTTACATTTTACTAAAGCTCCTAGGGATCACTATCATATTATTGATGCTATATGTAATTTACATGGTGCGTGAAATTATGGAATAGAGACAGCCATAAGATGGCAAAGTATGTCAGAATTCAGAGTTAGTCATTTATCTGTTCTTGGATTAACTCAATTGTTATTTTATGTCTATTTCATTTTGATGAAATGAATTTGAGGAAAAAAAAAACAACAGCCAGAAATAGCTTCAGCTACGCAACGGAAACACTTGGTTTAGTCTTCATGATGGATGTAAGTGAAGTTAAAGCAAGTTTTAAAGTTTTCTGTTGACTTTCAGTTACAGACAAGTCAAATATCGGTACTTGCATTTTTTAGTTCACTGTATTATGGAAAATGAAGGTGTTTTTCTCCTGCCTCATGAAAGCAAAACTATTCTTTCTGAAGATGGCAAAGTTGAAAATGTTTTTCTTCATTTTACAAAGTTCATTCACTATAAGAAAGAGTGAAAGAATGGAAACGTATTATCATGGTACAAGATATTCTGTTTTAATGAGAAAGTACTCAAATACATGTTATTAATTGCAAAATTGGCAGCACTTTTTATATATCAGAATAAGCTGAGGAAAATTATGCAAAGTGCGTTATCATGCATTTGTGATTATCTTATGTATAGATATCTTCTGTACAGGGATGACATGGAAGTGCTAAACCAGCCCTCACAGAGCCACTTTGGATCTAGAGTCAGCACATGTAACTTTGCTTTTAAGCTGAGGGGATTGTTCTGTCAGATAGCTCGATGATAGATATTGTGTTCAGCCTGACTTTTTAGAAACTGCTTCTGGTGGAAACAGCAACTCAGAGAATTTATCTAGAGGGGAAAACAGCTCTAAGCTTATAGTGCAAAAACTGATCTGTAGTGGAACAGGTAGTTGGTGTAATTTAAAGAACTGGAGGGGTTGTTTTGTGTATTTTCTTAATTTTTTAATCTTCTGAGATATAAAGGAAAAAAATCTCATTTAACTCCTTTCTTCATAAACCAGTTCAGTTTTCATTAAAAGTTATCATAAAATCATAGAATCATAGAATCATAGAATGGTTTGGGTTGGAAGGGACCTTAAAGATCATCTAGTTCCAACCCCCCCACCATGGGCAGGGATACCTTCCACTAGACCAGGTTGCTCAAAGCCCCATCCAACCTGGCCTTGAACACGTCCAGAGACGGGGCATCCACAACTTCTCTGGGCAACCTGTTCCAATGTCTCACCACTCTCACAGTAAAGAATTTCTTCCTAGTATCTAATCTAAATCTACCCTCTTTCAGTTTAAAACCGTTAACCCTCGTCCTATCACTACACTCCCCGATAAAGAGTCCTTCCCCATCTTTCCTGTAGGCCACCTTTAAGTACTGAAAGGCCACTATAAGGTCTCCCTGGAGCCTTGTCTTCTCCAGGCTAAACAACTCCAACTCTCTCAGCCTATCCTCATAAGGGAGGTGCTCCAGCCCCCTGATCATCTTCGTGGCCCTCCTCTGAACCCGCTTGGGCAGGTCCATGTCTTTCTTATGCTGGGAGCCGCAGAGCTGAACACAGTACTCTGGTGGGGTCTCACCAGAGTGGAGTAGAGGGGCAGAATCACCTCCCTCAACCTGCTAGCCACACTTGTTTTGATGCAGCTGAGGATGCGATTGGCTTTCTGGGCTGCGAGTGCTCATTGCTGGCTCATATTCTGTTTTTCATTCACTAATACCCCCAAGTCCTTCTCCTCAGGGCTGCTCTCAATCCACTCATCCCCCAGCCTGTATTGATACCAGGGGTTGCCCTGACTCATGTGCAGGACCTTGTCCTTGGCCTTGTTGAACTTCATGAGGTTCACATGGGCCCACCTCTCGAGCCTGTCAAGGTCCTTCTGGATGGCATCCCTTCCCTCCAGCGTGTCGACTACACCACACAGCTTAGCGTCATCGGCGAGCGTGCTGAGGGTGCACTCAATCCCACTGTCCATGTCACCGACAAAGATGTAAAACCATGATTGTCTCATAATCAGAAGTGAATTAAAGACATCTCAAAGTAAAAGTCATCATGTCTTTAACATGCAGTTCACTGATCTAGCCCTTATGAAAAGAGCCGGTGTAGTTGCCCACAGGTTAAAGATTCCTAACCATTACACCAGACACAACTTGAGTCCTCTAGTGCCCAGTGTCCTCTCCTGCTTCAGGTGTACCTCCACGTCTTTACCTTCACTGTAACTGCTGCAGGTGCGTGGCCTGGGCTGCATGCTGGAGCGGGCACCGTGGCCAGTGCTGAAGCTGTGGCAGCAGATGTACGGAGCCAGGGAGTCCCCTGGCACCAGCATGTGGGAAGACAGGTTGAGGTAGGCTGCTATCAGCTAAGTCCCATCGCCCATGGAGAAATTCGGGGATACACAAGCATGGAGATCACACACGAGTGTCTGAGGAGCTGAAAGTTGGATCTTCCTGCTTTTGGGGGCACTCCTACATGGAAGAGTTTTCAGTCCTGGTAGGTCCTCACCACCTCACTTAGTTGGCATGAGTCTGAGGACTGCCCTTTGGGTGTGCTTCAGAGAGCTGTGGTTTAAGCCACTGGAACTGGATTTCTCGTGGTGTGTTTGAACGGGCACATGACAAAATGAAATGCCTCTGCCAGCTTGCACTGGAGTTGGCAGGGCTTTTGCTTTTCCGAGCACCTAGAATCTGAAAGGGCACCGTCAGAGGACAGGCAGTCATACCTCCTTTGAGTTTCCCTATTCTGCCCATAATAATCTAGTAGACCACAGCCTCCACTAGTCTCTTGCCTTAGGAATCGGCATAGCACTTCCTGATAGATAGAGAAAGTGGTTATTATACAATGTGAGTATCTGCCACTGGGATAAATCTATAATTAGGATATCCACTTATGGACGTTTTCCAAATACATCTAAACAGTTATGCCAATTACTGGCATAATTGCAAATGAATCAGAATAAGCATCAGCAAATGAATCAAACTGGAAGTTGTACAGTTTGCCTTGCTAATTATATTGCTCATAAAATAGCTGACATGAGATGTCTGCTACCTGCTGACTGGGGAATGCAGGGGGTTCTTTATGCTAATATTGAACCCTATTAATAAATAGGATATTTAAATAGAAAAATATAAATAGCTTCATAGAGTGATCAAGAGTGGTTATTTTAACATCTAGAACATTCCCATTCTACTAGATTTGGAAAGCAGCCATCGGTGGGAACACCTTTGCAGTGTGTTAGCAGAAAATACAGATGCTTTTCTCCTTAGTTCAAACTGTCTGAATCCAGTTCCAAACAGCTTTTTCTTTTAGGCTTTCAGCTACCCAGACAAGCAAGTTTTGGTGGGACAGGCTGAAGAAATACAAATTCAGGCCTTTGTTGGCAATTTCTTTATGCCCAGTTAAAATAAGGGTATTCCTGAGATCTCTATCATTTTACACCCCTCCCCTCCTTAGAGTATTTGACCCTTTTTTTATGATTCTGGAATCATACAAATAAGTCTTTCAAGCAGGTATTTGCCATGGAGTTTTGCTGCTGTCATTTACAAAGAAACTCACAGGAAGCACGCAATATTGACAGCCAATAATATCAGATTGATGTCATACTCATCAGAACAACCTTCATTTTGCAGTTGACCCTTTTCAATGGTGCTAATACTTGACTAATATAATGAGCTGTGCCTGCTCCCCCACCACCAGCTGGTTCAGTCCCACACAAGATGACAGCAAAGGCTGGTGAGGGGGAAGCGGCAGAGAGGAAGCGGAGACTAAAGCTCCTGCTGCCTCTGCTTTGGCGTTGCTTGCTTAGCTGTGCAGCTCAGCAGCAGCAGAAGTGCCTCACAGATGCCTCTTCAATCAACTATGCAAGTGTTGACGCGTCCTCTCCACTCCCAGGAGTCAGGGAAATCAGCACATCTGTAACCCCTAGTAGCAAACTTACAGATCAAATAAGAAGCTTGTTAGCAACAATAAGGAGTGCCAGGATCATCGTTATCTCTTTTGCCTTCTGTACTTTGTTTCTTCTCAAAAGATCTGGGATTATGACACGCACGGAGTAAGAGCAGAAGTAGAAGCAGCCACATCTCTATGGATGGCTGTAAAATTTTGCTGGTTCGGAGCAGGGAAAAGCCAAGCCTGCAAAAGTGTGGGGTACAAGACAGTTCACAGTCCAGTTTAATCGCTGGTATTATCCAGAAATAAATCTGGCCAATGGCTTTTTCCACCTTATACCTTTGAAAATAGAGAGGGGATAGAATAAGAAAGAGGTTCAGAAAGTTAAAGAAGAAAAAAGAGTTTTAAGTTAACTTCTTTTGCTTACTAATAATGCATGTAAAATAAACAGAATTATATTTGGTTCTTACCTTCTGTGGTCTGTCTCAGATGGCTCACAAACACTGAATATAGGGAGATGATTGTTATTAGTTACCTGTTTAGGATTATGTGCACATAATAGCACTTTTCACCCAGAGCTGTACTCACGCATTAGCATCTCTGTAATAGTGTGGAATTTTTCTTGAAGAGTTTGCTGTGCAATGAGATAATTTAGAGCAAAAAACTAACACCTGAGAATCCTTGTGTTAGATCTCTCAGGTATACTTATCCACAAGAACCATCCAATAAACCAAGTAAGTCTACCTCATTTTTACATTTTATACATCTGGTTTTTTCCTCTTCAAATTGAAAGCTGTCTTTAGCCTACGAACAGAATTTCAGAAACAGCCACGCTCTGCAATGTCATTCTTCAGAGAGTAAAATATCTCTAATCAAAGGTTCCTGTTCTTGTTTATCTTATTGTGCTGCTAAGAAAGCCAAGCTCTGCTCAGAGAAACCTGCATGTAAAGCATTTTGAGAAAAAAATGACATATCTTAAAAAGCCTTGTCCTTTTTGGCATATCTGCTATGCTCATTTTTTAAACAGTTGCACACAGCTCCATCAGCTTGATATGGCCATAATACCTGTGCTTTTTTTGGAGCTTCTCTCGGCACTGTGATACCTACTGCCTCTGATGTCCACATACTGGAGAGCTGTGCTTTGAAAGTAAGTTGCAAAGTGGGAGAAAAAAGAATCTACTTAGAGATTAGGAGTTAGTATCCTAAAAGAAAAAAAAAAGAGAGAAAACAGAACTCAAACTCAGATAGAAGAGGCTTCGAAATACTTAATTTCAGACAGTATCTTGGACCACAGAATCAGTGACAAAATTCTTCTCCTAGTTGCAGTGGATCCTGGATTTCACTGCTTTTATATTCGTGATCAGAGTGAAGATGTTGTTCAGGAATAAAACCATGACTACATGAATATTCTGCTGCACTCTGTCGTATGAACTATGACCTTCCGCTGCTTAAAAGCTTTCACTCATCATTCTGAATAAAATTAAGGAAGTTAAATGCTACAGACAAACTGTTCTGCTACAGATGATTTGACAGATGAGGAAGGTGTATAGCCAAGATGATATTTACAGAGTACCATTTGCCTTTTGTTAATGATGATAATGTGTAAGAGTGGCTATCCATTATGATGTGATGCCCGTTGTGTGTTAGGTATTGCGTTACTGGGGCAACAGCATTCGAAATCACCAGAAAAGAGTTTGCAATTTGTGTTTCTGGCTATCGCAAGTCAAGGAAATTTCATCTTCCTCTACTGAAAAAGATCAGAAGAAAACAAAATAAATAGAAAAAAATGGAAATAATAGTTCTAAAGAAAAATTGCTTGAGTAAAGCATGAGAAAGGCAATGAAGGCATTTTCAGGGGATAAATTGAAGATGGTAGAGAGGCTTGTGAAGAAAAGAAAGAACTGTTAAGAGGGAAAAATTTTGAGTGGTAAAGGCTGGGGCGGGGGGGGAACCCAAAATAAACAACTATAGAGAGAAAGAAGTATAGGAAAGAGAGCTGAACTGAAGAGGAATGTGAAGTGAGAGTGTCACTGAATGGAAAAGGGACTGTGAATGTCTCAGTGAAGGAAAGGGTGCAGAACCGAGGACAAAGGAATGAAACATATTGGGATTTCTGGAAAGAGAATATAAGAGGAAATTAAAAGTGGCAGATGGAATAGGAAAGAAACGAGGGAAATCAAGTGTGAATGCTGGCTTGGAAGAATTCTGACAGGGTGAGTGGTTGGGGAGGTGGGGTATTTCTGAAGGTATGATTTTTAGGAAATAGCAATTCTGAGATAAATTAAGGAAGTAAAGTAGGAATATTGAAGAAATACATCATCTTCAGCTGCTCTTTCCACTTCTTATCCTTTCTTCCTGCAACTTAGCGTCATTTTCAGTTAAAGATCCTTTCACCAAAATCTCTCATGTAATTCTCTTCTTCTTTGTAAAATACCGACAATCTTCCCTCTTCCCACCAGCCCTCTCCCTCATCTCCTATCAGCTGAGAGGGACAGAGTTTGTCCAGACCTTACAGGTTGTCCTGTGTTGAGACCCAACACATTGCATCACTTCTTTGTACTGCTTCATGGAAAGGGACGATGTAGCCTCGTCAGTCATATGCTCTGCCATGAACACCACCTGGCATTGTGGAGGAAGAAGACAACCCATGACCATCTTCTTCCTTACTAGCTGTTCAGACAAGGAGCTCCAGGGTTTCCAGTTCTTCCTTTCTCTCCAAAGGAATATGAACTTTTGCTTGGGACAGGGAAAATAAAGAAGCCAAAAAACTGTTTCCACATCAGTTTTGCAGATGGAATAAGATGCAGGGTAGCTGCCTCCTTCCCCAGGTAATCTATGGGGGGGATATGAGGTGGAATGAGGAAAAAGCCTGTGAGAATCCCAGTTCCCAGAGTTGAGCTCCACAAGCACCAAAGACCACACAACGAAGAGGAGAAGACATAAGAAAGACACAACTGGTACGCAGGATGACAAAGCAATGTGTGAAAAAAGATTATAATCATAGTAGTTGATGGGGAGGGAATAAGGGAGACAACCTTGGACAAAGGGAAAAAAGGAAAATAAAGGACCTTCCTTGGCAATGCATGCCTCCTGTTCCTGCCCACAGCCAGTGCCTCCAGCCTCTTCTCTTCCATGCTCCCTTCCCACTGTCTACCCACCAGATCTCTTTGCTTCCCACCACTCACAGTAAACGGTGAAAACAAACAGCAGGAGTGCTCAGCACAGCAACTTGCAGTACTACTCCCATCAGGAGCTTTCTGCATAACACTCTCAATCCCAGAGAGACGAGAGAGCAAAGCAACGATCAGATTATAATAAACATCATTCACTCTAGTCTGCGCACAGCTGAAGTACAGGAAGCTGAAGTAAGAGCTCTGACAGTGGAAAAGCGCTTTCTCCTGCACTGTCACTGCATTCGTGCTGGAGAAAAAACCCTGTAGCTTCCCCTCCTAGTTCCTACAGTTTTTCCCTGTGATCCTAGGGCCTTCACAACATATAAAATGTGAACTGCAGTGCAAAGGATCTCTTACTTCACCCTATTTGCCATTTCAATTTACTGACATCTGCTTAAGGATGATTACACCAAATCTTTTGCTTCACTTTTACATAACTATGGTTAATATTTGGAGCTAAAAATAAAGATATCAAACATATGCTGGTAGTAAAGGAACAAAGATTACAGTTTTTTACTGTATATGAACAAAGAGTGAGCATTTTACTCAATGTATTTTAAATATAGTAGTTACAGAGGCAGGCTGACGATAGAAACAATATCATACACAACTGAAACCCATAGATTTTTACTTCTAACTATTTGTTTTCAGTCAGTGAAAGTAAATTACTAGTGGCTTCAGCTCAACTGGGCACTTCCTGCCATGTTTCTTGAAGATGTGAAAAAAGAAGCCTGAAACAAGCTAACCAAAAGAACAGAGTTGAAACAGAGCCTGCAGACAACAGAGAGTATTTTTAAACTCCTTACCACAGCCTAAATTCCATTAGCATGAGACTTGGAAGGACACATCTGTTATTCTTTAAGGAACTAAAGCAGTTGGCTGGCCTCCTAGCTCTTGAACAAAGTGTTCAGGGCTCACATGGCAACACTGTGCTGCATATAACGAATCTGTTTAATTTAAGTTATTTTTCTAAAGGAAAAAAGAAAGGAAGGAGTAATGATTGAGAAGCATCTGTGAAGGATCTGCTGTACCTTGGGGTTTTTTTCAAAATCTGTCTTCATAGGTTGGTTCATCCATCATCTGGAGTTACTGGAAGCAGCACGAATGTGGAAGTACTGTAGATAAAAAGTGCAATGTCTGGAGATTAGTCTAGCTTCCTGTTTTACTGTCTTGTATATGAATGGAGAGTTTACAGAACAGGTGTGAAGAAAGCTCTGTTTGAGTTCAGATTATTCACAACAAAC